>NC_051273.1:14890803-15100803 GCF_015220745.1 Sebastes umbrosus
CCTAAAATACACACACACACAGAGAAACATAAAGTTATATCACTGTCTTGGTGAATATGTCCATATGCCTCCCGTAGCCTCCAGCTACGTATCTGCTTCTGTGTTGTCATAGCTGTGAACCAATGCCGGCGGTGTTTTCACATGGATACACTGCAGCGAGCTGACAGGGACCCTGATGCTACGTGAACAAAAGCAGTCAACAGTGGTGGGACTCGTCTACGATTACAATAAAAATGTCAAGGAAAGAAAGATTTTCATCTGTCTTCTTTGGAAAAAAAATATAAAACACACTCACCTGTCCATCTTCATGTTTCCTCCTCTTCAGCTTTCCGATCCTGACTGGGAACAGACAATGAGATGAAAGACAAAGATGAGATGAGATACTTTAAAAGCAGGTCACAGTGACTTTAGATGGTCCCTTTATGATTTTGAACTCTCAGATTGCACACAAACCTCCTTTATTCCTGACTGCAGATTGAATAAGGGGCCTGATCCCATGACATTTTGTGTCTTACAGTAAAATCCAAATATTTCCCATGTAGAAATGTGTATTCCTTCCTCAGTTTGTGATGGAGGTCACTCAGAGAAGAGTATATAGGAGGAAGGGTATTGTATTTTTTCTTTTGGCTCATCCTAAATTTATATATTTTATTTCAGTCTTCCTTTGCGATGTAGTTAATAGTTTTCATCAAAAACACAACTTTCACATGTAGCAGTCACCCATTTTCTGGGGATTGTGTCTTCCTAAACATATTTTTTTTCCACATTCATTTTGACTGACTCTTGAGGTAATTAGCAAATGATTCAGATCACGTGTTGTGCAGGGTGTGGGGGCCGGCTCCTGACTGATAGTTGGGAGCAGCTGGGTGCATTTTCCCCATTGGCCAATCACACTGCCATGAAAGTCCTGTCTCTGTCTCAGGGTTTTTATTAAGGCTTACACTGATGATACACATTAGAAGTGCCATTAAGATATTAAGGTTTAAATCTGGGTACACTATAAAACAAGTTGCACCACTTAACTGGAGCACTGTTGCAGTTTAAAGTTACACTATATTGCATTTTTTTTTTAAGTCAAGAAATTAAAAGAAAACATATTAACCCTGAAGAGGGCCTTGAAACATAAGGTTCAGCCCTGCTCACCACACAAATGAATTATTTTAATTTTTAACTTTTTTTTTATTAATTGCAAGATTTTTTTTTTTTTTTACGTGTTTATGTGATGAACACAAAAATGCCAGAAAAACATAATCTTCATGTTAATTTATACCACCGTGTGATCTTCTGAGCTCATATCTTTACTTCTGCCATTTAAGTTTTTATTAATTTTCACATTTTGACAATGTACACCAGTGATTCCCAATCAGGGGTAACATTTTAATTTGTTAAAAAACAATATAGTTGAGTTTAAGATGGAAATAAACATATACATAGCTAAACGTAATGGATGCCTTGTTGAAACTGTGGAAAGAAAACAATTTCAACCCCGACCTGTTCAATTAAATTTATTTTTATATAGCATCAAACCATAACAGAAGTTGTCTCGAGACGCTTTTCATATAGAGCAGGTCTAGACCATACTCTCTATACTCCTACTCTATAATTTAGAGACCCACAAGAGATTCTCATGAGCATGCACTTGGTGCGAGAGTGGCACCAAGCCCATTGAAAAAATTAAAATAAGAGACCTAAACACTGACAGGTTTCAGGATCATTATGTCTTATATACAAAAAATATTGCAACAATATCCACTTTTCTATGATAAGTAGTGTTAAATAATAACATCCACTTTAAAATGAACACACTTGGAACATGATGGGTGATGATACTTGAGCTCGTCCGACAGCAACAACATTCAAAAATTGTTTGAGCTTTTTTTAAAGGGGATATATCATGCTCATTTTCAGGTTCATACTTGTATTTTAGGTTTTTACTAGAACATATTTGCATGTTTTGGTGTTCAAAAAACACTTTATTTTTCTCATACTGTCCGTCTGAGTATACCCGTATTCACCCTTTGTCTGAAACGCTCCGTTTTAGTGCCTGTCTCTTTAAGACCCCCTCCTGAAAAAGCCCAGTCCGCTCTGATTGGCTTGCGAGAAAAATGGCGCACCTTTGCAAAGGTAGTTCTCAAGCCGTGGGCGAAATATTCTAATGAGCCTGCCTGTGACATAGGAAGGGGAGCCAAATCTCAATGGTTTGTTGAGTCACATATTTTCTAATCTAGACAGCCTACAAACAACTGACTGGGTTGTCTTATTTCACAGTTTGTGGGTTGGTAGGCACTCCAGATACTCAAATGTATGTGAACAAGCACTGAAAAAGTGAGTTTTTCGTGATGTATCCCCTTTAAAAAACTGTACAGTTTATACGTGGATCAGCCTGTAACAGAATCACAGAACAAGTCGACTACATTCACACACAGAACCTGCGGTGCAATTACACAAAAAGAGCCAGAAAACTCAGATGTGGACTTTATATAAGCGACAACTGCAGGTTTTTTCATCAGTGGATCCAAAACGTTCCTCCCATCCCCGTCCTGTCATCCCCCTCTCTCTCCTCTCTGATATAAAAGTTAACACGGCAGAACACCAACTGCACCTCCTCTCCCACTGTGACCTGACTGACTGCAGATTGCATAAGGGGACATTAAGTTTTAGGGCCCTCTAATTCCCGCTGGATGACAGTAGGGGGGACACACAGAGAGCTGGTGGCCGTGACCCGAGCGCCGCCATCCCAGCGGACATAATGAGGGTTAAAGAGACGGTCATAGATGAGGAAGAGCTCATCAAACAGAGAGAGGAGAGAGAGAGAGAGGTTGATTAATCAACAGAGGAGCCCCCTCCTCCACCTCCTCCTCCTCTCTTCTTCGTTTTCCTCTCTGACATGTATTTAGAAGCTCATTATGCTGTCCTGTTATAAGGCCCAATAAAGGCTAACAGACCTCGACAGCTCTGGCAGTTTGAAGAGTCAGCTAAGAGCTGGAGAATCTCAGCGTTAATAATAACAGCAGTAAGATGTCTGCAGTGTCAGCCGCAGCTTCTGTACGTCTACACGTCTTTATCAGTGCAGTGACTCTATTATATCACTTTTAAAATCGTTTGACTGTTGCAGACCATGTTGGAAAGGAAATAAAATGAAATAGTTGTTTTATTACTGTTTATTTATACTTTTATTAATCTTTTTTGGTACCACTTTCTAATAAGGCATCCTTGATAAAGCGTTTATAAGCTGTACGTAATGGCTTTATTACTGGTAGATTAGTTTTAAGCCATTAATAAGAATAGGTTTTGGGTTGCCAGGTTGTGAAAAATCCCATTACCTGGTGTTCATCCCTTTAAATTGTTCTTTATATCATCATGTGATGGTAACAACGTTTCATTAATGACATATTCAGTTTTAGAGCTGCAACGGTTAATCGATTAGTTGTCAACTATTAAATTAATCGCCAACTATTTTGATAATCGATTAATCGGTTTGAGTGATTTTTTTAAGAAAAAAAAGTTTAATTTCTCTGATTACAGCTTCTTAAATGTGAATATTTTCTGGTTTCTTTACTCCTCTATGACAGTAAACTGAATATCTTTGAGTTGTGGACAAAACAAGACATTTGAGGACGTCATCTTGGGCTTTGGGAAACAATAATCAACATTTTTCTAGACCAAACAACTGATCGATTAATCGAGAAAATAATCAACAGATTACTTGACAATGAAAGTAATCCTTAGTTGCAGACTAACTTTTATAACTGCAAGTTGGTAAAAGCAAGTGTCATTTTGGAGATACATGGTTTTCATTGGACAGTGGCAATTAGTAAATAATTTATTAACCATTGATAAAACCATTTGTTATAGCTTATAAGCTCTTTATTAGAAAGTCATAACCTTTTTTTTTAAACGTGATGGTGATAATAAAAGTGCTTCTCGGTGCATCTTACCAGCTTGTGTGCAGTCTAGGTGGGCTCCTGCGCTGTGGGGGCGTAATGGGGCGGATTTGACGTAGCACCTGCACCAGCAGAGGTCATCGACTGTTAACATATCAAGAGGTCAAAGTTGAAAGGTTAATAGCTCCTCTGCTCGTGTGGGCGCTAGGCCGGCGTGAGATGGTGTGGGAAAAAAAGGGTGATATCTGAACGACTGGTGAGGGGTGAGGGGACGTAACACATAACTGGTCGCATCAGGGTGAACAAAAGAAACTAGAATGTTTTTAAAAAACTGACTCCTTACTTAAAAAAAAAATCAATGCCATTTAAAACAGCTGACCTGATACAGTCTACTGTACTGAACAGCAATGAAGCACAACATTTAGTCCACTCTGCATGCATCGACGTACCATTTAGTCTTGTGTGTCTGTTGGCTCGCACACGGAGAAACGTCTGCAACACACAGAAAGGACGACATCAGAAGGTTTCATATTTTTAAGTAGGATTTAAACAATATCTTTCATTCACATTTCTACTGGAATAAATGAACAGCAGCACAGTCGATACCAGTACAATATCAACACATTGGATGTCTTCATTTCTTGTGCTTGTCATGGATAACACTTGTTTGTCACCTTTATTAGAGAGCAAAGATGGCCTTATTCGAGAGCCTTAAAGAGGACCTATTATGCTTTTGTGCTTTTTCCCTTTCCTTTAGTGTGTTATGTAGTTTTTTTGTGCATGTAAAAGGTCTGCAAAATTACAAAGCCCAAAGTCCATGCCAAAGGGTGTTACTCTCCCCCACAGAAACACTGCTCCTGAACTGCCTGAAACTCCTCGCTTGAAGTCCTGCTTTTTCTTCCGTAATGTGGTGATGTCATCAAGTAACACATTCGCACTTTTGTGGAATTTTTCCTTATCGAGAATTTATAAAGCACTTCGAAACAAACTTGTGTTTTTAAGCTATATAAATGAAATTGACTTGACTCCTGATGAACCTATTAGCCCTTTTAAGTGACGTGTTGAGTGTTAGCGGCGTATTTGATCAACTCCAGACCATAAAACGGGTGAGTCACCGGCACCACAACAGGAAAAAAAACAGTTTTTATGATACTACTAGTTAACCAGTTCTCTTATAATGCACTAATCAGAAGTATCAGTACACATGTTTGGAAGTGACGCATATAAAATTCAGGGAAAACTCTTTAAAGATTTCACACAGTAACCGTAACATTCACTCAGTAATTACAAGCAGTATGAACCTGACAAATAACATAAATAACATATTACAGTTTATTGTATTCCATTCCTACAGTTTAACAAATAAGTTTCTGTACATCTTTAGAGGAAGAAGGTGGATTTATACATTTTTACTTAAATCTAAGCTCCTTTTTGACAATTGTTTTCAATTATGTAGTGCCATGCACCCCTACTGTGTGGCTCCTTCATGATTTGTCCTTACTAAATCTATCACAACATCAAAAACAAAAACAAAATCTTATTGGTTATCTATTATCTTGATGTCAGTATGGAACTTTCCGTAGCTAGGATGCATGGTGCTAAAGAGAAAACTATCTTATCTGGACTGGAGCCTTAAGTAAAATCCAAGAATTTATGTAACTTTACTTTATCATAACACATCCCAGAGTGTATTACATGGATATCTATTTGGGGGTGGGAGTCACCATTATTATTATTATTTTTTTTATTAATTCATTAATTTATTTTCATTATTAGTTATAATTTTATTATTAATTTTTTCAATTATAGTTTTGTTTTGAATTATGTAATTTTCTTTGTTAATAATTTCCAATGCATATCTTTAAGACCAATAAAATATTTTATCACAAAAAAAAGAAAGAATTTGAGCTCCATTGAAAATGTGTACAATCATGTCACTGTAAATGTGAACCTCCTGATAATCTGATACTGGTTTAGTTCTTTTTTTAACCTCACCTGGTACCGGTCGGAGTGGGCGTCCTCAGATGTTCGAGGGGGCGAGGTGGGAGAACCTCCTTCACGCTTGATATGAAGAGAGAGCGACAGAGACTGGACAGAGAAAAGGAGAAAGAAGAGAGAGTCAAAGGAAGGATCATTTACAGCTGCTGTGTTCTCTTTAAACTTTAAACGAGGGTATCAACCGTTTACCTTCGGCGTCCTGATGAGGTGGTTGTGCTGCACTGGAGTGACACTGCAGAGACAAGAGAGGCAAATAATACAGATAATATAATATACAAAATATACAAACACAATATTGTCTCTTAAATGTCATCTCGTAAATACGCTCGGCTTTTATCTTGTCTGAATTTGTGTCTGAGTTCGTGTGTAACCTCATTTTACTCTTTCTCACTTTATGTCTATCACACAGATACTGTACACACACACACACACGCACGCACACACACACACACACACACACACACATAGTGTCCCCGTGGGCCAAGTTCAATTTGAAACCATTACTGTCCACGGAGCGGTCGTTAAGCAGATTTGGAGTGTAATGTCTTTATTGGAGGAATCATTCTTCTGGTCTAAGCAGCAGGTAATGTGTGTGTGTGTCTGTATGTGTGTGTGTGTGTTTTAGACTGTGCGTGTGTGTGTGTGTGTGTAGGGCTCAAAGCAACCATTAGCAGGGCATTATCCACCCGCTGTGTGATTGGTCGCCTCGAGGCCGGAGGCTGTAATATGAAATATGTAGGGAACAATGAGGGAGCTTGTAAACACTGCACGCAGGTGACAGAGAAGACAGGAGATACCACTTGAAGGGGAGGAAGGATTGGGGTGGGGAGGGGGTGTCCCTCTGGCTACAAAATCTGTCAATGTTTATTATCACCTGAAAGCTGAACAGAAATAAGTCTGGGATGCAAAACAGGAATAAAATGACAAATGGATAAATGGAAGAAGAAAAAAGAAAATGGTTTGAGGGAGGACATGAAGACGTGATCCTCGACGGTAGCGTGAGGAGATTTCTGGATAAAACCACTTGGTGGCATGATGTTAAATAAGGATGTGAATGGAGTGAAATCAGATCCTGATACCTGATTTGTATCTGGGCCAGCTTGGTCAGCTCCTGCTCCATGTGTTCCTGCAGCTCTCCTGGTCGCAGAATGGCCTGGCAGACTGGACACACTGGGGCCTGAGCGTCATAGAGAGCCTTCACTTTGCCTGGAGAATAAGGAGAGTGAGACGATTAAAAGAGGTGTCACAGAAAAAACGGTATCATGACTTTTTCATGTTGGCTTGTAGGGATGTAAGAAAATATTGATAATGTTGAGTATCACAATGTTTTGTGATACTGTATTGATTCTCAAAAACATTTTCAATTAATAGTGTATATGCAAAGATTAACTCAGTCAATACTTTATTCATTTGCAAAGAGATGTGCCCTCTCAGTGTATGTGTCCTCTTGAAGTAGTAGATCACACTGTTCTGATTGCATAAAATCATGATACGTATCGTATCACCAGATTCTTGCCAATACGCAGCCCTACTGGCTTGGTGTTTGAGGCTATGAAAAGATGTTCTGTGATACAGAGAATATAACAGTTTATGTGGTGAATAATCTTTTATTCAGTACTCATTAGATGTTTCCCTTTTTTACATATAGCCTTTACTTTGACTTTAATTCCTAAAAAAAATGCTTCACTGTGCATACCTGCAGACATTTACACTGATGAAGAACAAAAAAAAAATCATAAAAAACATCAGATTTGTGCATCACAATGAACAGAAGTTAAAATGGAACATAATATTAATGACTATGTTTTCATTAGTGTATAATCAGCTGAAACTAAGAATCGTTGTGTTTTCGTTAGCTTAGAATGAGCCCTTCATATCTACATAGGGAGCGGGTCCTCTTCACGAAGTCCGCTATGTTGCTCCGCCATGTTGCTACAGTAGCCCAGAACGGACAAACCAAACACTGGCTCTAGAGAGAGGCTTTCACGTTTTTAGGTTACCTGAAGGCCACCGTAGTTCTCCGACACGCTTGTAAAACTTCAATAATGCGATCTGCAGAGTGCAAAACCGTGGTACCGCCAACCGCCGTCTGACTTCTGTTGCTCCTAAAGTAGTGTTAGTATGGTGAGGATGGCCTCTGAGCGAGGTGAACGGTGTCATCACAGTTTTGCACTCACGTTACTGCAGTCTTGGAAAGGGAGGAGTGAGCGGAGGGGTACTCAGTTGGTTGCAATCTGCAACCACACTATTAGATGCCACCAAAACCTACACACTGTTCCTTTAAGTTACTTTTTTGTATTACATTTTAGGGTATTTTGCCTCCATTAGATAGCAGTAAGTATTCAACAAAGGCCTCAAGCTGGACTCAAACTAACTGGGGATGTTGCCACTAGACCACCGTAACACTTCGGCTCATTTAGCTCATAGTTAGGTTTTAGTAGTTGAGAACTGCCTTCACCGTGTGTGTTTGTGTGTGTGTTCAGTAGACCTATCTGTGGCAGTGAGAGTAAAATAAGGTTACACACACACATAAACACACAGACAGACTGCTATGGCCCCCTGCTGTCAGTGTGTTGACATCATAGGCTGTCAATAGGAACATTACCCAGGAGGGCCACTCGGCCCATTGGGCCCCACTGATGGATTACTGCCATAAGCAGCCAGCTGGGAGCCTGAGGAGCTCTACTATATCAAGATTTTACCTAGTAGATGAGGTGATTTACTCCTGAAAGCCATCAATCACACACGGAGAGAGCTAGTAGGCAAGATGCACCTAATTTCCCATCTCTGCACAGTCAAGGGAAAACAAATGACGGGGCTGGCAATCACAATTTTACACGTTTTAATACAGAACATTACAAACAGATTAGTATTTTTGACAGTTTCCTCCTCAGTGTGGAGCCCGGTGGACTGAACTTCCTTCAGGAGCTTATTACCCAAACACTGGACCAACACTTTCCCCTAGCTCCACTCCAAATGACCAGCGACATGACAAGCTCAGACGCCGATGTCTGTCGGCAAGTGCCGTCCCCTGACATCAGTTGAGCTATGAGCCCCCGTAATGAGGAACCAAATAGGACAAAATGGCCTCTAAATAAAACATGGGGTGGAAAATAGAAAGCGGAGTCAGGTGTCCTTGGGAGAGTGACAGCTCTCCTGGTTTCACCCCTCTCTCTCGCTCTCTCTCGCCTTTTTTGCATCCCCTCGCGGAAGCCTAAATGACTTTTCCCGACACGCATCGAACATTCCCGGGCTTTCTGCGCTCTGCCGCCCGGAACATGCAGGCATCAGTAAACAATGAAATCTCTGGGCTGAAATTGAATTTATAACCACATTACCTGCACAGATAACGTCTCTGAATGGCGCCGCGATAAGAGCAATGGGATTTGATTTTCAGGTGTTTTATTGGTCCACTTTTTGGATAAGCTCCCCTCCCCTCCGCCTCCGACTACAGCCTCCCCCTCCCCACCCTTCACCTCTGCTCCACACAAACATCAGATTTAATTATGTGGGAGCATGTTTGGATGTATGGATGAGTGTGTGTGTGTGCATGCTTTTGCTGAGCTTGTGCTGCGCTCTCATAAGTGACAGTCGTTGGTTCATGACCACCTTTTTACACGTCTCCATCCCCCCCGCTGCCCTCCGCCCCCGCCCACATAAACCCTGTCAGTATCAGTCAGCCTCAGCCCCTCTTCAGCCTGGGGGGTCTCAGACACACAACAGGGGGCTGTAAAACCTGCCTGTGGGGCTTGTTAACTGTTCCCTCACTACGGCAACTGGCTCGGATGGATTGGCGCTCTCTTGCCGGGCTGTGCTGAGTTTGACTGGCTCATCTCCTAATGGATTCACTGTCTCTGTGTCTCTGATTGTTTCCTTTTTCTGTCTTTGTGTCTCGCCAGTTCAAGACCTCCTTTCCTGGATGTCTAGCCGTTGTCCAGCTGCCATTTGCTCTCTTCACTTCACTTTACTGTTCCCACTTGGGAGGATGCCTCTTTGGCCATATTCAAGTCTTGCTCCGATGAAAGGCATAATCTCATTTTTATCCCTATTTAAACTATTTTCACAATAAAATAAAAGCACGACTGTAGACTTGAATGGAAAACCTAAAACAAATGGATTGTCATGGAAAATAAATCAGTTAAAAAAAGCATATTTTCAGGAAGGAATCACACACATGAGCCTCAATTCAATCTCTTATCTCCCCGTGGATTTGAAGAGAACACACCCCTGGGGCGAATAACCCATTAGAGCGCTGCGATATGTCTGCGCCCCGTCTCCACTATCAAGAGCATCACGAGATAGTAAAGTTCATGTTTTTGAAAACAAACAAGATATCGGCGTCCTCCTCGTCCCCGTTGATGTGATTGATGGTCAAATCCAGTTTCTGTTGTTCTGCGTCAAGACTGTCCCGCGTTCAGTGTTCGCCACTGCAACAGAGAGATCAGAATCCCGCTGACAAATCCTTAAAGCGCCGAGTCCCCCCGAGGGCTTGGGTAATGGCCGATGCCAGCGCCCATATGACGGCTGCCAGTTCTGCTGATGCAGACGGAGCGGAGATGCCTAACGTGACCTTTAGTGAATGCCACATCACATCAGGCCTGGATGTCACCCGCTGACATTATGCTGGGGCATGAAAAGGCTGTTCTGCAGGGGAGACATGGTGACGAACGTCCCCCCGGTGACAAACCTGTGGACGTGGTATAATTATGATTGACGTGAGGAGGATTGGACGGCTTTGAATGGCAGGGGACGTATGCGAGCGAGCGTCCAGGGGAGGATGTGGAGGATGTGGAGCTCGTTTTGCGCCGGCTGGCTGGCTCTGTTTTTCTCTCTGTGTTCACTGGCGATAAAGTGCTGAGACAACTCACTCCAACTGGCATCATTATCCCAATCATCAAACAATTCTCTAAGCACATCAGAAATCCCTCTATAAAGTCGTAACAAGCACAGACTCTATATAACCAGTAGGCATGTAGAGATTGGCGGGGGGAGTGAAGTTAACGCTTGGCGGCTAACACTGCAGCGGTGGGTTGTGGAGGCAGGTCCTTGGCACACTTTCAGAGGAGATGGAGGGCTATAAAAGCCATTGGCTCCTGCCACACCTGTACCCCACCCTATCCCGCGGCCTGCTTCCTATTTAAAAGCATCACATGCAGGATATTAGTCAGGCTTTTTTGCCGTCTGTGAGGTAGAACTAACCTCTGAAGCGGAGGGGGGAGAGGGGAAAGTATGCAGGCCGCCGTTTGTTTTTTATTGGGGAAATAATGGCCTATTGAGAGGTTGGGTATTTAATGAGCAACATAATAGGCCCTGTAGTAACACATCTGCTATGAGCAGAGTCATTTCCTCAGCTTTCAAAGGGCTGCTGCTCCAGCCTTTGAAACAGCAAGTTTAGCTGCCTTTGACTTACTTCTAGATATCTGCTTTTTATTAATTGCAGAATTGCTACACCGGTAATACACAAAACGCAAATGTGCTGCTCGGATCCGTGTTCAGTCCTAACGATGAAGGCACACTCCCTCTCCTGGCTTGACCTCAAATCTCTCACTGTCCGATCTAATTCCAGCATCCTTCAAAAATATCCCTTCTACTCTGCAATCAATTGTGTTTAATGTATTAAAGACACTCACCACAACCACCGCAACCTTTGGCCCTTGCACAAATCAATGCCTCGTTAGACCACTAATGATCATTCATTGACTAATAAGATCTGTATCAACCTCTTGTAGAACATTGATTGGCCTTTGGCCTCTGTAGTGCTCTGTGCATTATGTGGACAACGGGAGACGGCAGCTGTAAGTCCCGAGGAGTCAGATGATGAAAAAGCTCCTGGTGGGAACGGACAGGAATCCTAAACCCCAAATAGACTCATTCTGAAGCACCTCAGGCCAAAGCCCTTTTCTTCTGCCCTACAGATCAATGGACATAACCTCTCTGACCACGGGTCAATCAGCGCACAAACCCCCAATTCCTCTCTCTCTCTCATCTTCTCCATTAGTCACTACAATTGTTCCATCGGGTGCGGGCGTGGCTCAGCATGTGTGCGTCCAATCATCTCGTTGATGGAGAGTCGACTGGGTAGCTGCGCGACTGTGTCCCTGTGACCATATTTCCCTTCTCAGGACCTGAGGGCAAAGATCGAACCCTGCTGCCTCCGCTTCGCTCCAACCAATCAATCTGGCCCTCATTGAGATGCATGGCTCAATGATCTTTGATAGTGACTTACAGATTGGAGAGAGGGAGTGGAAGTCAGGGGGGAAAGTTAGGACTGTCCTTGGGTATTTGCGGTGATATGAGGCTACTTACGAGGCAGTTCATGGGGGAATAGCTGCAGGTCTATTAGATGCGTTTTGTTCTGAAATATCTGAATAACATCAAGGCTGATGATTCATGGTGGGGGCAGAGCTTATAAAAGCCAATTAAGCTCTTTTTAAAAAAAAAAAGTGCAACATTAATGAACACTAGAGGTCTTCACAGGTCCACTTGGTTCCGTAACTGAGGCCCAACCCAAGATCTGAGTTGGATGTGGTCCAAGCCTGATTGGGTCAGGTAGCGTCCCAATCCAGGCTGTTCTCATACACCGTTCGTAGCTATACGTACAAAAAGTAAATGCACTGTAATTCGTATACAGCCCACAAAATCAATTCGTATGTAATCCACGTAATTGTGAACCAGGACGTAAAAAGAGCACAAATTGCGCGTAAGAAGGAGGTTGGGGTGGGTTAAAAAACACCAGACTTTCACCCAGGAGACCACTATTCGTGTCCCAGAAGTTAACGTTGATTTATTTGGCATGTAACTTACGTACTTTAGTTACGCCACTTCCGAAATCTTTTCCTAAACCTAACTACGTAGTTTTTGTCATGGAACTTCAGTACTTAAGTTACGCCATTTCCGGTACGGCGTAACTTAACCATGATCTTTTCCTAAACCTAACCAAGTTCTTTCCTGTGAAGATGAAAATTTATTTTGAAAAGACTAGAGAGGAAATTGACGCTGGACATTCGTAGGATAACTCACAAAAAATGAGGAATAACTTTTGGTAAAATATCACATGAAGCGTTGTATGAGAATACGTTGCCCAATTTATTGTTGCGGGTTTGGGATCTTTGTTTCAAAATGTCGACTACTTGAGTGGATCCGAGCAAACTCGCTATCAGCAGAGGTGACATGGTGGGTGTGAACTTTGGAAAAATAGGAAAAACGTCCAACATGAGGAAGAAGAAAAGAAGCACTGGTATAAGGAGGTAAACGTCTTTTATGCAAATCATTGACAAAGATGTAAAAGCTGTTCTCTCTCTATTATGGTCGGTTCAAGTCCTGTTTGGGCATTGTGGATCCGGTCTAATTCTTGGGTCCTGGTTCTGACTGTCCTCTGGTTGCTTTGGGATATGGTCTCTTGTTTAAAAAAAAATGGTTTAGGGTTAGTTTTCACAGGTTTGTTTTGAATCAGGTCCCAAGTCATAGACCCAAATCAAGGACCTCTACCTGCATGTCTTCCCCCTTTTCTCTCTCCTCATCTATACTGTCATCTATCAAATGTCAGCAGTTATGATCCTCCAAAAGTTGAGACGTAATCGAGCTCATACTCTGGGCCATGCCAAATGCTAAATCCAGACTTTGACATCCGTTTGCTGACTGCTGTCTGTCAAAGTCAGAGCAGTGGCGGTGGATCAAGAAGCGGCTGACGGCGGACAGCGAAGGAGATGTTCACCGGTGGCCTGTCACTCACTCTGATGCCATCAACCTGCACTCGCTAGACAGACGGAAATACACAGAGATCCAACTCTGTCGCACTATATCACACTATCACGACCTGAACCTCTCTCAACACACTTCAGGCAATCAATTCACATAATCGGTTGAACTTGAGTTAATTTTTACCAGGTTTTTCCTCAGTGACATTTTACATTTTCATCCAGTTTTACGGATTATAAAGTCTTGTATGGTTTTAAAAAATCGACCGCTCTTGGAGTTTGTAAACACTTTTAAACCAAAAAGTAGCGATCAAGCTGAAAAACACAAAGGGTGCTTCTGTAAGCTCCTGAAAAGTTGCCATTGTGCAGACAATGGCGACATCAACGCCCTGCTTGTTAACATTTTTAGCAGCCATTAAACCAATTGGCACAAAACACTGCCAGAGATTGTTGGGTTTCAATGAGTGCCTTCCTCTGGAAGTAAGTAACACATTAACTCATGTGTGAGCCTGCTGTGAGCTTTTACACATTTCATGTACTGGTGTGATTGCTGCAATATATTTTTTCTTTTCTTTTTGTGTATGTGTGTGCGTGTTGAAGCATGTTGATTCAAATCTATACATTACTCCTGTCATGATCGTCTCAACCACTCTTTGTTCGTGTGTGTGTGAGAGAGAGAGACATCAAGAAGCTAATAGACAGATCACAATCCCTCATTAGAGGCTAATTAGAAAAATACAGATCACTATTACCCGGACCACTGATTAATACACATTAATACTCTCTCCACCTCTCTCTCTCTCTCTTATTATTCCATCGTCTCCTCATCACTTCGCTCTCATTTTCTTTTCCCCTCTCGCTCGTTCTCTCAATTAGTGGTTAATAAGGAGAAAATGAGAGGATTGCTCTGTTGCTTGCGTCAAGTACTCAACTTTTCTAAACAGTATTGGACAAACAGTGTGTCACTGTGTGTTGAGCTCACTGAGGAGTTTAATTATAGAAGGACTCATCAGTGGTACAACAACAACTGTACAGACTACAAAAGTGAGTTCTTACTATATATTTGATCAGTTGGGACCATTTTCTTACAGCGGAGAGCTCTACTCTTGCATCCTGTAACTTGCTCCAGTTTTTGGTGTTTCGTCTGCTTCTCCGTCAGTGAGTGATTTTTTATATTTCCCAACATGCCCTGAAAATAAACCCCAAGAGATCACGCCTGAGCTTTTTTTTGCATCAAGTGGGCGGCTGCGGTGCCAACTCTGACACGTTCAGCGCTGCACTGCAGGCACACGCACCATCAGGGCTCTGTCGCTCGCACTTTAACTCCCTACACAAACATCACGCCGCAGTTTTGGCAATTTTAAAATAACCAGACTCAATGAGAGAGAGGTGAGCGTTTTCTTTAGTGAGAAAAAAACAGTAGGTTTACTGCGCTCTCAGTGCTGCTATCAGGTGCACGAGGCACACGCTGAAAATTCAGATGAGGTTCCCAGATGGTGGCGAGAGGTTCAATGTACAGTTATTCGCATATGTAACAAAAAAAGATCTGAACATAAGTCCTGTCATTATGACTCCAGATGAGTTTGCTGGGAAAATAAAGGAGTAGAAAGAAGAAAAAGACTTACAAGAAATGGAGAGGAAAAAGAGAGGAATGACTAATTTTATTACAACACCAGAACCACCTTCAGTAAAGCATTGTAAAGGAAAAGCTTGAGGATTTTAAGAACATTTGGCCCTCCTTCATTGCTTTTCTCTCATAATGACTCTTTATCAGAGAGCTCTTAGATGATCGGTTGACGTCTGGTTAGGGTCGTGTTTTTTTTTCTTTCCTCTTAAGTCATTTAATTTTTCTTTTTCTTTGTTTTGTCAGCCTGTACGTTCTACAACTGCGTGAACACAAACACAACTTCAATAAAAATACATATGACAAACAAAAAGAAAGGAATGAGAGAGAAGAGGAAGGGAAGAAAGAGAGCAGAGAAGATAAACCTCCAGAAGAAGAGCAAGCAACGCAGTGAGAGTAAACCCTGACTTAAAACACAAACAGTATAATCGACTAATCGGTCGTTTTAATCGACAAAGATTTCTTCAGTTGATTAGTCGTTTTTTATGCTTTTTCATGCTGAATGACTTATTTTCAAGAAACGTATGAGCACATCTCTGGTAAACACAAGATTTAAAGTGGCGCTTTTGTTCATTCTTTGTGGAGAAACTTTTACAGATCTGTCGATTAAATCAACTAATAGATTAGTCGACAAAATCGTATGCGTGTTAGTCAACTAAGAATTTCTTTGGTTGAGGATAGCCCTGATAATAAAAACACACCACCACACCGAAATGCCAGAAAATACCAGAACATGCAAGGTAAATCAATCGCTGTGTTTGTGTAGTTAACATGTTCTGAGCGACTTTTTCCTTTTCAGCCGGTAATTTGGGGCAGCTGACACGCACTGTCCTGCTCTACCAAAGAAAACACACCCACCTGCTTCCCCCTCACCTGTCCCACATACACTTTATGAAGTGCAGGTGAGCAGCGGAAGCCTCAGCCATTAGAGACACGCTAATACACTTCAAACAAAATCTAACTTGTTGTGCTCCCCCTGCAGCCCCGCATTGGGCCTCAATCGCTCTGGTAACAGGCCTCCAGTCAGAACTTTTCGGACACCACCCAGCGTCTCCCCCTCCCTCAGCCTCATCATCACAGATAAGCCATCTGATAACATCTGATACTGTCAGAAACAGTGTTGACTGCTGCTGGTACCAGAGGACCACGAGCACCTGGCGCTCTGTGACACACCTGTGTTTGGGTTAGTCACACTTCCTAAAGGATGTTATTGTGTCTGCCTGGATGAGCAAACAATTATGGCAGATGACGATGGTTTTATCTTCAAATGGTGGAAAGATGCAGATGATTGAGCGGCTTATCTTCAGTAACACAAAGAGAGAGAGGAATCGGGAATTTAAAGCACTGAGCTTTGAGGATTACTTCATAATAAAACTTGGAACTAGAAAACTATTTTTTAATATCTAGGAAAGCATTTGTCTAAATGTAAATTATTATGATTATTTTGAGCAGATGTTTTAATTTTCCTAGAAAATTCTCAGATTTACAGCATATGGACAGGGTTACACGGTAACTTTCTTGTGGCTGCCTACATTTTCTGTCATTTTCCGGCAATTTTAAGGATGTTACCGTAAAATAACTGCTAAAACTAATGTGTAAACTCTTTATCATGTGATCCAGAGAGGAGTGGACATTGCCACGGACATTCAATACAACCAAATACAACCACACCACGACCTCAGCCTCCCAAAACAACCGTACAGTAGAACTAAATAATGCCAACCAACAAAAATGTAAAATTGTGAACATCACAAAGTAGATATTAAAGTAAATAAAGTAAATATTTGTTGCAGGACTGTTGTGTTGGATTCAATTAGATTATACAAGTACGAGATATTGTGTCCCCTCCGTGTGATGAAATACTTTTAATTCCGCATTCAAATATTTGCAAGTAAGTTGCCTAAATGCTGAAATCTATTGTGTGGTTTAAGCATTAGACTGCAGACAATGGTGGGCAGTAAATAATGCTTGTATGGCTGCTTTCTGTTGAGGATAAAGGGCATCCCTGCGTGCTGTGTGTGGTATCCCAGCACTCGACCCTGAAGCCTCGTTGAGAGGAAGATATATTGAGCTTTAATACAACGCTCTCGAGTGGACGGACGACGACCCTCCACATCAGACTAGAAATCACTGCTGCTGATAGTTTTACTGTGTGTCGTGAAAGAGTGTGAATATGCACACATTGTAATGGTTTGTGTGTGACAAAGAAATGGGTGTACTGTATATATCATTTACACACACACACCGCCTGTGTAGCCCTGGTGAGCGCGGCGCGGCGTGAGCCCCCGCCGTCGATACGCCCCTCCGATCTCCCCCGTCAGCAAACACAGGAGAACAAAGAGGCCTGTGGCAGCGCCAGCGGGTATAGATCTTCTCCTCTGTGTTCTTGCTCGGCGGGGTCACACAGGAGCCGCTCACAGTTCAACCTCCTCTCTACGCGACTGATCAGCCGCTGCTAATGAGACTGGACCCTCTCCAGTCTGCAGGACCCTGAACCGGCCCACCCAGAGGAAAACCACATAGAGTCCAGGAGTCCACGCAGATACAAGCAGCGTAGTTCAAACTGTGATTCCAGATAAAACTAATCAAAAGCAATCAATTATTGGTTATAGACATTATCGGTTAAGCCCCCTATAGTCAAAGTTAACTTAGTAGAGAGACACTGACTCAGTGTGTGTGATGGATTTTACACTAAAATATGCATCTCAGAGGAAAAAGAGTTTGTAAATACTAGTGGTGCAGTTCAACAAGCCCACAGTTCAGTTTGTATTGCGGTTTTTGGGTCACGGTTTCGGTTCCGTTTGTAATGCACATAAGGGAGAAGAAAGACATAACCATTTCCAAAGTGTTTGAACTCCAAAAAATATGAATAGATAGACTGATTGATAGTAATGAATGATATTTCTATATTATATGAAGCCATAACAATGATTTTATACCTGAAATAAGGCTACTTAATGGTCAAGTAGGTCTATGTTCAGATAATTGCCTCTTCTATGTCTCTGGCAACTCATGAAATAATTAACCGGCCTGTATTAGTGGTTCAACAAGCCCGCGGTTCGGTTCGAACGTCATTGAGCGGTTTGTTTTTTTTACGGTTCGGTTTTGCATCTCTGGTAAACACCCTTCATTATTTATTTTCAATATACCGGCATAAAAAAGTGATACAAGACAAACATGTTTTAAACAGGTTTGACTAAAATACATTTTCATTACATCAAGAGAGTAATATCCATATTTCCCAAGGGGGATTTAAGCTGATGATATTTTAGTGGATATTTGATAACGACAAATTTCTATAAATAAATATTATTGATATAAATATAATTAAGTATTGTATGTCTTTGTCTGAATGGAAATGTGTCTGACAACAGTTTCTTTATACTTTATAGGGCTTTAACATGTCCTTTAAACACCACATTATGATTTAAAAAATCTTATATCATAACAGATAAATATTTATTTTATATTATTTAGATTCTTATTTAATAATCAGGATTAGAATTAGTTGAGGTCACAGGCTTCAACACAACATAAAGCATCAGCAGCATTTTTGTCCTATCAGAAGAGATTATGAATAAAAGACCAATATAAGTCAAATATATCAACAATTACTGTCTGCTGGTGTAATTACTAATAACTTTTGAATGTAACACTCGTGTCCTTCATAAAATGAATAAACTTGCAGTTACACTTTGATCTTCTACAATTAGAATAAATCCATATTTCTAATAATTACCGAAAAAATGCCACAATAGGGCAACAGACACCTGTTTCCAATGAAAAAGCTTTTATTAAAATTCTCAAAACAGGTAAAATTGCACTGGAAACCTGTTTGATGATCCCACCAGACACATTTTCAACTCACTCTCTGAACTGGATTATTATTGTGGATATTTCACGGCGTGAAAGACTTTTCTTATGTGAAACTCTGCTACCGTCGCAACTTGATGTGCTATAATGGTGTCATTTACATTGAAACAATCCACAGCATGCATCCCATAATCATTCAGTGATTGATTTGTAATTGCACTAATAGGGTCGCGACCGAGACAATGGGATGTGTAAAGCAGAGTCCCGGCTCTCACTCGGCCTCACAGACTCGCAGCGGGCCTGCTGAGCGCTGCCTGTGTGGTCTGTGGGGACAATTAGCACAATCTCCATACTAATGGCAGCCTGTAATGGACACTGCTGAGCCTGCCAGCCACTGTGTGTGTGTGTGTGTGTGTTTGCATATTATACATGTGTGTGTGTGTGAGAGAATGTTTTGCATACGCGCATATCCTTCAGTGTGAGTGCCTTCCTGTGTGTAGTTGAGCGTCTGCCTGCCCTCTGGTGTGTGTGTTAAGTGCACATGAGTTCCTGTGTTTATGTATTTATGTGTGTGTAAGTAGCCAGTAGCCTGTATTTTACTGAGGTGAACCCCCCCCCCCACACACACACACACACACACACACACACACCACCACCACTACCCCCTTTGCTCGCGGCTCTAACCCTGATCCGCGGCCACTCATTAGCACCATAATAAAGAGTTGAGACGACACGTAAAAGGTTATATACTGCTGGACTGCTGTTTTCGTATCAATTATCAGGCCTGTGATTTATGGCCCAGACCCGATGCTATTCTCTGAGGAGAATTGGGGGAGTGTTTACACCCCTACACAGCGGGGTGAGGGGGTCAATCCTGGCAAACTTTGACCTTTGAGGCAACGGTTGCACCCTCACTGATGGGAGCCTGCGAACAGCTAAGCGGCACTGGAAGTGACCGAATCAATCAGTGGATCTTTAAGGATGCATGTGTAAGTAATCTGTACTGTTTCCTGTGCTTTAACATGTTTGAACTGTCACATCCCAACCCTGTCTCCTACAAGATTACGTTCCCATACAACTAAACCGCATTCTCAATTACATTTCGAGGGAAACGTATTTTCTCCCGAATTATGAACGCACTTTTAAACAGTTTTAAACACATGGTTAACATTTTAAATTGGAACAAAACAAAACAAAAAATGCAACAAAACTACTTGGTTAGGTTTCATAAAAATACATCATGATTTGGCTTAAAATAATTATGAAATTTAAACAAAACAAAACAAAACTACTTCGTTAGGCAACAAAACTTCTTGGCTAGGTTTAATATAAAAACATAATGATTAAAATGAGTCCCCCCTACGCGGACTATCAATACAAATGTGTTTTTGATACGTCAAAAACCATGACAAAATACATTTGCCTCGAAACGCATGCAGTTTTACACAATTTTTAGGAGACCAGGCTGCACATGCATAAATGAGGGAGTCCATGCTCTGATAATTCCGCTCTTTCACCCGGACACTTTGCAGTCCCCTAAAAATGTCTTCCTTTTATTCAAATTCAAAAACAATACCAAAAAAATGCACATTTGATAATCTATAATGGCTGCCACTCCTGCTTATGAAGCCACTGAATGATGTCGGGACGTCATGTATTTGGAAAGTGAAGCTATCACGCCTGGCGTGCCTTTGACGTACAGTATTGGCTTCCGTCAAGCTCCTCCACGGCTGGGAGACTTGCAACGAGCACAAGTGACATGCTGTAATGAGGTCTGTGTGTGACACAAGGCAAACACACACATACTCTATATCATATATATGTGTGTGTGTGTGTGTGTGTGTGTGTGTGTGTGTGTGTGTGAGTTCCTGGCTGCCATCCAGGCGTGCAGCTGGATTGGTGTGGTCTTTGCTGTCTGTCTGCGCTGCTCCTCAGCAGCATGTGTTTAACCCCAGCGTTTGGCCTCCCTGCCCTCTCTATCTGCCTGACTGATTTGTTGGGCTCCGGGGACACGACGGAAAGATGTGAGGTTGCGTGTGTGTGTGTGTGTGTGCCACTTCTGCTACAGAAAAAAATACCCCCTCTGCCTTTACCCCAAGCCTTTCCTACACACACACACATACACTAAACCAGGTCTTTGATGTGAGATCAGAGGCAGCTGTGATGCAAGTCGATCAGGTGCGTAGAGAGAAGTAGAAAGAGGGAAAACGGAGAGAGGGGAAGAAGGAAAGATGGCCTCTGTTAAAACAAGGCTGCTGTTTTAACGACCCCTGGGCCCTGCACTCATTATGACCCTCTCCCTCTCTCCTATCTATCTGTCTGTCTTTCTCTCACACACTCGAGCCTCCCTCTCTGTCTCGACAGAGAAGCAGCGCTGTTCGTGTGGGCCGATCACAGTAGGCGATGGAGGCAGATACGGCGACTACAAGATGTGTTATGACTCATGTTTCGGCAGAGCATTCTGTTGACCGTCTAACAGGTGCTGATGGTCACCACAAAAGACCCCCCCACACACACACAGAGATTTCCCCACGCTACTGTAAAGCCCCACCGCCAGACTTATAGAAATCCTGTCTGTCTCCGACAAGCCGTGTGGTCCGCACAGCCTGACACACTGAAACGTTTGAAGATACACCGGCCTGCATGGAGGCCGTAACAAACACACACAGATACACACACTCCATCCACAAATACACAATCACGTATAAAACAACACATAAATCTAAATACATGAGGATAAAAAACAGTCCACGTTTGCTCTCTCCAGCCCTTTTAGGATGAAGGGAAGGAGGTAAAAAGCCAAGAAGAGTTTCCCCTCCTGCCAGGATGAAAGCCTCTTTTACTTGGGAGAACATTAGGAGAACAAACTACCATCACAACAGGAGGGGGAACAGTCGACCGCGGCGTGCTCTCACATCAAACACAACCACCATTAATATTGTAATGCTTCCTCCCCGAGTGTTTGAAATCAAGAACAAGACTACCAGTGTGGTCAGCGAGAGAGCTGGGTGCACATGTCACATAGCTTTAAAAACAGGATGAACAACACAGAGGATGCAGTGTGTGATGCTGTCAGGTAAAAATGAAATCACAGTTCTTTTCTTTTCTCTTATTTTTTAAGTTATTAAATGGTTTCTGAAAGGATTTATCAATGCGTGTTGGTCTTAAACTTGAGTAAAGATTAAAAACACTCAGATCAACTATTGTTTTTGACATGTTGTTTTGTCATGATTTCATGACATTTGTTTGTCTGAATTCACCTTGGATGCTTGTTCTCTCGTCTTTTTCCTAGTATCTTTCTATCAGCTAACACTTCCACTTGTGTTGTCCATGTTTACACCTTGAAATTAATTTAGTTTTCTTACCAAACTTTGTTCGTGACAGATCGCACCGACACGAGATCACAAAACAAAGAGGAACATAAAAAAGCAACTAGGCATATGGTGAGTGTGACTGTTGATGCATGGAGTGCACATGCAAGTCCACCTGATATACACCCTGGGAATAATAGCGGGCAGCGGATACTATATGTGTATGCATGAGCATCGAGTGGTTGCTATTGATCTCATGCGGCTTGCCTGTGGGATGTAAACACCGTGTCTTTCAGCAGGAAGCTCCACTCAATACGAGCAGCCGTCAACGACTGCTACACGGAAAACACGGTGCGCAGGCGTTATCAAATCAGCACACACAGCTAGACCTAGTGTGTGTGTGTGTGTGTGTGTGTGTGTGCTTGCACAAATAAGTGTTTGAAAAGTATGCACACACATGCACTGCTGGTAGGTTAAAACTGTGATTATTTTACTTGTTTAATGACTGAATGACCACAAGCTCCTGACAGCAGTAATATACTAAGATGTAAGTCACATCACCTAAACGTGTGCTCCTTCAAACACACACACACTAAGCATGTAAGCCGTGTCTGGAACAAGCTCAAACCCGTCAAACTTCACCACCGAGATAATCCACGTGCCAAATCTAAGATGAATCTGTGTAATATTGATTGTGTTCGGGCGCCGCACTAGTCCGCTAACAACCCGTGAATAACCGACCGTGGAGGACACTTACACTCTGCGCGCATCTGGTGGAGAATCCTCAATGTGTGTTACGCTTACATGTTTCCCCTCTATTAACTTCCTGCAGGATTTCTTTTTCACTCAGGTGAAGATCTGGCGAGTCTCTCAACGCCCTCTTATCCCCGTGAGAGGAGTCTTCAACAGCCCGTCACTGATTCAAAGGCCTGGAGCACATGTTGTGTTGTGTTGCTGTGTTTGTGTTAAATACCTATAGTCAGATTCAATACTAGCCTATTTAAGATTTCAAGTATCATCTTACCAAAGTGAAGTAAGTAAATAAAATAATACTCACATTAATTGTGCATGTACAGTTTATTGTACAGGTGGAGAGTTATTTAGAAAGGTAATATTTTGAAATGTAATGTCGTCGACACACCAAGTTGACGTCAAAGAACTGGCAAAGCTGATAAAGGCAGACTGATGTGCTTCACCCACATTATTTTCAGTTAAAAGTCACAAACAGCAAAAAATGCCAGCTGGCCGTCAGAACATGCATGACAGGAAACAACTAGATAGTAGACTGAACTCAAATTAAAAAAAAAAAAAATCACATTGGCAAAAAAAAAAAAACGCCACTGTCATTTACGAGACTGTGAATCTGTCTGTAATTGGTCCAGTTATATGCTAGTAATACAAATTAGGGCTGCCCCTTCTTAGTCGATTAGTAATTTTTTATGCTTATTTCCAAGAAACTTATGATCACATCTCTGGTAAACACAAGATTTAAAGTGGTGCTTTTGTGTGATTCTTTGTGGAGGAACTCAGTTTCACAGATCTGTCGATTAAATCAACTCATTGATTAGTCGACAAAATCGTATGAGTGTTAGTCGACTAAGTTTTTTTTTTTTTGTTCGAGCCCTAATACAAATTGAGAATATGTCTGATAAAATGTTGCAACTGACACTGTAAAGTTTTGTTTTGTTGGCGTTGTCAGCAGGACTGTTTCACTTAATTTATAACATGAGATCATGCTCCTTTCACGTTCATTTTGACGTGTTTCACGAATAAAAAAAAACTGCCTATTTGCAGCGACTCATGGATAAGCATGCAAGAGACGTGCAGGCTCTACTGTAATTTGCGAGCGACAAACATTTATGAACAGGATTTGCAGCGCTCACAGATCGCTTTTATGAAACTGGCTTCAGGTCAGCGAGGTTATTTGTTAAAGTAGAGAAAAGAAGGAGGTGAGAAAGTTGTATTAAATTGGTGATCTCACTGATAAACATTGGGGGAAAGAACATGCACTGTACTTAAGTACATTTTTGAGTTACTTGTGAGTGTTTTAATTTTATGCTACTTCCTACCTCTACTCCACTACATTTCAGAGGGAAATATTGTACTTTTTACTTCACTACATTTATTTGATGACTTTAGTCACTAGCTACTTTGCAGATGAAGATTTTAAAAAATATATAATGAGTATATGAAATACAATGCATTGTTTTATAGTCAATTAAACCGCCCAACAGTATAACAAATATTAAAAATAGCTCTATTGCAGCCGGCTAAAACATTAAAATGCATATCACATGTTACTGCATCAACAATAATAATCTAATATTATAATATATAATAACATAACAACTAAAGAGCCAATTTGTCTGCATAGTGAGGACTTCTACTTGTAACAATGTGTTTTTTAAATTGTGGTATTAGTACTTTTTACTGAAATAAAAGATCTTAATATTTCTTCCACCACTGCTGATACAATATGTTATACTGCCAGCTGGATAACATCTTTTTTGTTCAGTGGCCTTCGTGGATCTCTTTGTCTACTCTGCAGGTGAGGGTTTTCACTTCTCTGACAGCCACAACCAGGCGTTTGGCATGTAACAAGTATCACAACACAGGGGCTCTCAAACATCTGGCTCCAGTTATCACAGCTCTCACTCAGCTCTGCCACTACAGTAAGACACACACACACACACACATACACACACCACTCTGTCAGCGTCTGGCCACGGTGTGTGTTTGCCACTCCACTCCTCCGGTTTCCCAACTGGTGTTTCTGGTAAAGGGCCATTTTAGTTCCAGCTTGGGCCTGCGGCGGAAAGCATCTCCCTGAGGAAAATAAGCATGACTCGCTCCAGTGAAGACATCTGCCCTTTGAAAGCGAGCGTGGTTGTTTGAACAGCTGTCAGAGAGCACACCGTGCGTCTCAGACATTCCCTGATAAAACAGAGACCGGGAGGGAAAAATCGACAGAAGACAGATGCTAAACGGACAGAAGGAGACGTCCACCGGCAGTGATGGGAGGAGGTGCTCTATACCTGCATGTTGTGTGGACTGACAAGGAGCACTTGGTCATCTGTGCTCAGAACTGGAGACTATGTGTCATGGCCTCAAAACGTTTTGATTTGTTCAGAGGACAGTCGATATAAGCATCACCATTTCACTCCAGATTAAAAAATACTTCAACATTTAGTTGACCACCAGGGACCAACTCCATTCAGTTTTGAGGCCAGTGCCTTGCTTAATACCTGACATGGAGACCGAAGCACTCGGAGGAAACCCACAGACACGGGGAGAACACGTAACCCAACAGAAGGACATTTCAATTATGAAGAAAACTTAAAAAGTATAAAAGTAGGTTTTTATGGTTTAGTTTGTACTTCAGAGAGTATTTGCATCGCCGTCGCCGCAGCAGTATAGACACACTCTCAAAACCCAAGAAGATTTCAAGCTTAACAGTTAAGACTTTAGGTCCTGAAGTGACTGTCTGCTACCCAGTCAAGAGGAACAAGTGTATGTCAGACTTAGAAAAGTGCCGGGAGCTCAATTGCATTAAAGCTCTTAGTTTGCCTGAGCTCCAATCTAATTGGATAAAGCTGGAAAAGCAGCTTCCAATGTGCACCAATCCATTTTTTTTCTTCCCAAACTCATTTTTTTTTCGTGGAGGAGAGATGCTCCCCATGTTCTCCTCCTCCTCGTCTTTTGTCCTTGTCAACATTCCCCAAATGAGATTCCCAAAATCAGGAGGTGAGAGGAGCACGCATGCACGAGTGCACAGAGCAAACATTGTCAGACAGACACACCTCTCACACCAGCAGCAGCAGCAGCAGCACGCCGGCTGGCTGGCTGGCTGGCTGGCTGGCATCCTCTTTCCTTTCCCGTCCTTATTAAAATTCCATATTGAGATTCCTTGCTGCCACTCCGCCTCCCCGGCCCTGTCACTCAGCCACCAAACCAGCGACAAAATCAGCAAGTTTCAACAAAGACGCACACATATGCATAGAGGCACACAAATCCAAACTTTTCTTAAGACAACTCGTCCCTGCTCCCGCCCTTTATGTGTGGGATGAAAGTTTCCTTTAGGTGATATGTATGAGAGCGTGTATCAGCGTCCCCCCCCCCCCCCCCCCTGTCTTCGCCCCTGTACATCTATGCCCCCCCCTTCTCATTGTCATTATTTTCGATGGTGTCCCCCTCTGATCTGCCGGCTGCTCTCTCTCTCCTCTCTCTGTCTTCCTCTGGTCCCTTTCATCTGTCAGGCGCTCCTCTGGCGACCGCCACTGAGGGGGTTTGATTTCCCATCATGCCTAGCATTGCCTCCCTGACTCCCGGCTCCCTCTCTCTCCCCCACCCCCTCTCTCCCTCTGAGGCGAGTGTTGTGCCCCCGCGTCGTTGGGCAATTATCCCCGGGAGTAATGAGGAGCGGCTCTCCCTCCGCGCCGCACTGACTGACACCTCTCCCACTCATTTGTCAACAAATCAGACGGCTGGTGTGGGCGGCCATATTGAGCTGAGGGTTGTCGTTGGGAAGCTGAGGCGCTTCGCCGCGTCTCTCCTCTCTCTCTCTCTCTTTCTCTATCCTCCTCCATCCCTTCCTCTCTATCTCTGCCACCTCGTTATCTCTGACAGGGTGTCATTCGTTCCAACTCTCACTCCTCCTGTGTCAACCCTCCACACGCTCCGATGTATTTGTGTTCCTCAGCCGCCAAGAAAAGTCTGACTTCCAATAGGCCTAATGGTCATATGTGGCTAATGATCACTAAGCTGAATAAGTGACACTATTCAATTTATTTGTGTCAAAGTCAGTCCCAGCCAGCCGCTGTAAACACTTTGTCCAAACTACGATAAAGACTAGAGTGCAAAAGGGAAAATATTTCCAGATATGTCTTTACTCACAAAGGCTCCTTTCAATTTGTCACCATTAGTCGATGCAGCTGTAGAGGATATGTAAATGTCATCTGCCCTGTGATGTCAGGGTGAGCGAGGTCTTAGATGTGCCAATTAAACTCTGTATATTACACCGCATACTTTAAAGATGTGAGATGAGTGACTGTGAGTGAGCTTTAGATGTGCTGTGCATGTCTACATACCGAGACGTGCATAAGATGTGTGCGTCTGGGAGTCGAGTGTGTACTCACTGTGCTCTTTGCGCTCCTCCGGGCTCGATGAAGCCTCTCCATCAGACAGCAGGCCGGACATGGAGAACAGCTTCCTCCCAGAGTCTTCCCCGGCTTTGAGGGAGCCTCCCGGGGAGCCGAAGTCATACTCCTTCCCCTCCACCTCCGGGAAGCAGCTTTTCAGCCTCTTGGCAGGGGTGAACGCCGAGTGGTACAACCCCGACTCCCTCTCCTCTTGCGGGGAGGAGAAAGGTCGGAAGGCGCCCACCCCGCTGTGGTTGAGCATGCTCAGGGTGGAGCAGTCCAGGTTCGGCGGGTTGAACTGGGGGTGCAGGTGGAGCAGGGAGGCCGGGAAGTCTCGGGAGGGAAAGGTGCCCGACATGGGGCCCTGGCGCTGGTACATGGAGGTGAAGGTGTAAGAGGCTGAGGGGAAGGGGAGGTGGAGGTCCTTCTCCACGGAGGCAGGGACACCGAAGGGCCTGGGCGCCTGGCAGGGCACGGAGGCGTCTCGGCCGGCCTCGGCGGTGGAGGCGAGGACCATGAGGGCGGGGGAGGCCAGAGGAGCTGGCAGGTAGGAGGGGCTGTCCATCTTGAAGGGGCGGTGGAGGTCCATTCACCTCCCTGTTAGTGGTGCTGAGGAGAGGAGAGGAGAGGACACAGAGTCAGAGCACAGCGAAAAGGCTGAGCTATATGAAAAGAAATTGGAAAAGATTTATTTTTTCTTCTAAATGGAGGCACTCAAATCCAGCATATACACTTTTCTCTTATCTCCCTTCAGGGAAGCGCCTACAGAGCATTAGAGCTCGGACCTCTCACCTCAGAGACAGTTTTTACCCTCAGGCAGACGGTCAGACTACTGAACAGTAGCACTAAATGAATGCAGAGCTGTGGATTGTTTTAAGGATGTTTTATAATTGTATTCTCTGGTATTGTCTTATTTATTGTAGTATTTATTTAGTGTACTATTTATAGATTTTAAGGGCTGAGAGAGAGAGCCAGGGTAAAATGCATTTCATTGCATTTCATTGCATTTCACTACACTGTACTTTTTAATGCATATGACAAATAAACTTTAAACTTTAAACTTGAATAAAAAGAATAATTTTCTTTCTTCCAATGCTGGATTTTTAATAATTAATTTGACCTCTCTTATTAAGAAGTAATTTTTACAAGTTCACAGGGATTTTTTTTTTATGATCCCCAATACAAAAAAAACATTCCCAGTTGCAACTCGAGAGGCATTTTAACAATTACACTTTTGGACTAATTTCAATAGAAGCTGGTTGGAGGAGGCCTTCTGTGCCTGGTAATAATTACCACGGAATAAATTGACAATAAAACACACACGTAGCTGAATTTGATAGTGAGGTACAAGCAAATAGATTTTTGGAAAATCCTTCAAACACGTTCAGAAAATAAAACAATTAGATTACTCTTTTTTTTCCTCCGCAAATCAATAAATCATGCTGATTGTGTCCAATAAAATAAAATAAAATCGGAGGTGGGACTTTTTAAAGGAGAATAAACATCCGAGAAAAAAAAAGTTTCTCATCTAAAGTTTCTGATCTAAAATGTGAAACACACAGGAGTTTAATTAATTTGAGCTTAATTTAAACTAATACGAAAACAACAATATATTTGAATTGGAATAAAAACAGCGTAATTAGCTCATTCACAGTTTCTTAAACTGAAATGTAATAAATAGAATGATTATTGGAAAAGGCCGAAATAAGAAAGTAAAGTTTGGGCCCATTGATTCACTTTTATGAACTATACGTCAGTCTTTTCTCTTTTCTTTTTTTTTCAGTTTATGAACCTAAACATGTTAAATGAACCAGGATGGGAATGAAAGTTTGCGCGCTTTAGTGACAGACTGAATCCACTTAAACACTTTACCTGCACAACTTGAAAAATGCATCGCCTAAAGCTTATACTTTGCATATGTGACAATACGGCGACTTTTCAAGATTTGACCCTGTTATATTACAAGAATTCACATTTTCTAAGTTTTTACATGGTAAAGAACAGTTTTCCAGCGAGAGCGCACAAGTTCCCTCACTTCAGATAAAAACACTGCGACAAAAGCTTCCCAGCCGACAGAACACATGGCAATCACACAACCAATCAAAGCAATTAAAGCAATTAAAACAAACGTAATCACTTTGTGTGTTATCAGCCGACACTTACCGCGTAGAAAGCAACTCTCGCTCTTCTTCTCTCAACTTCTAATTTCAAGGACGCGCCACTTTCTCCGGTCGCGCAGAGAAAGTGAGAAGAAGAAGAAGAAGAAAAAGCAGCTGCAGGCAGCGTCGGCTGTTCCAGTCCTCCTCCAGATGTTGCGAGTGTTAAATAGAGTTACCGCTGAGATGTGTGGAGTTTTTAGGGAGGTGTTTGGTGGCTGCGTGTGTTTCTGGTCTGGATCAGAGCATCAGTGAGAGGAGAGTGGACTGACTGGCTGCGGGTCGCTCTGACTCTCTGTGGGGCTCTGCTTCATGCGCTCCGTGTGACAATCCCCCACCACAACACCACCCCTCCTCCACCCCTCCACCCTCTTTCCCTGCCCTCTCCTCTCCTCCTCCACCCTCTCCTCCTCCACCCCTCCACCCTATCCTCTCCTCTCCTCCACCCTCTCCTCTCCTCCTCCTCCACCCTCTCCTCTCCTCCACCCCTCCACCCTCTCCTCTCCTCCACCCCTCCACCCTCTTTCCCTGCCCTCTCCTCTCCTCCTCCACCCCTCCACCCTATCCTCTCCTCTTCCACCCTATCCTCTCCTCTTCCATCCTCTCCTCTCCTCTCCTCCACCCTCTCCTCTCCTCCTCCTCCACCCTCTCCTCTCCTCCACCCCTCCACCCTCTTTCCCTGCCCTCTCCTCTCCTCCTCCACCCCTCCACCCTATCCTCTCCTCTACCACCCTCTCCTCTCCTCTCCTCCACCCTCTCCTCTACTCCTCCTCCACCCTCTCCTCTCCTCCACCCCTCCACCCTCTCCTCTCCTCCTCCACCCTCTCCTCTCCTCTCCTCCACCCTCCTCTCCTCTACTCCACCCCTGCACCCTCTCCTCTCCTCCTCCACCCTCTCCTCTCCTCTCCTCCACCCTCTCCTCTCCTCCTCCACCGTCTCCTCTCCTCCACCCCTCCACCCTCTCCTCTCCTCTCCTCCACCCTCTCCTCTCCTCTCCTCCACACTCTCCTCTCTTCCTCCACCGTCTCCTCTCCTGTCCTCCACACTCTCCTCTCTTCCTCCACCGTCTCCTCTCCTCTCCTCCACCCTTTCCTCTCCTCCTCCACCGTCTCCTCTCCTCTCCTCCTACACCATCTCCTCCCCTCTCCTCTCCACTCCTCTCCTCTCCTCCATCCCTCTCCTCTCCTCTCCTCCACCCTCTCCTCTCCTCTCCTCTCCACCGTCTCCTCTCCTCTCCTCCACCCCTCCACCCTCTCCTCTCCTCTCCTCCACCCCTCTCCCTTCTTTCCTTGCTCTCTTTCTCTGTAGCCTCTTCCCAGCCCCTCTCCTCTCCCCTGCTCTCTCAATGCGATGGACACATTCAATGTCTTGCCCTCTCTATATGTGTGTTAGAGTGAAATTGAGTCAAAAGAAAAATACAGTTTTGTCAATTGAAAAAAAACAACAAGATAACTTTGTGCCATAGAGGTGCCAAACCCTACAGTATATAGATATAAGGCAATGTTTAGAATAAAGAACAATCTGGATTCTTCATGCAAACATATTATGATCATTATCTTATTGCTGTCAATCGATGAAAATATCTAATCGCGATTAATCGCATGATTGTTCATAGTTAATCGTGATTAATATCAAATTAATGGCACATTTTTTATTTGCTCAAAATGTACCTTAAAGGGAGATTTGTCAAGTATTTAATACTCTTATCGACATGGGAGTGGGCAAATATGCTTGCTTTATGCAAACGTATGTAAATATTTATTATTGGAAATCAGTTAACAACTCAATATTGTCCAGAAACCCTCACAGGTACTAGCATACAAAACATGCTCCAATCATAACATCGCAAACTCAACAAGCCCAACAGGCAACAACAGCTGTCAGTGTGTCAGTGTGCTGACTTGACTATGACTTGCCCCAAACTGCATGTGATTATCATAAAGTGGGCATGTCTGTAAAGGGGAGACTCGTGGGTACCCATAAAACCCATTTTCATTCACATATCTTGAGGTCAGAGGTCAAGGGACCCCTTTGAAAATGGCCACGACAGTTTTTCCTCACCAAAATATAGCATAACTTTGTAGTGTTATTTAACCTCCTTCGCGACAAGCTAGTATGACATGGCTGGTACCAATGGATTCCTTAGGTTTCGTAGTTTTCGGAGTTTCATATGATATCAGTATCTTCACTCTAGCTTTAAAACTGAACCCGCTACAACCTCCGAAAGGTCGATTGAGTTAATGTGTTAAAGAAATTAGTGGCGTTAAAACGATTTTGCGTTAACGCGTTATTATCATGTTAACGTTGACAGCCCTACTTATCACCCTGTGATGATATATTATAACTTTTAAATGTAAAAGTAAATGTAAATCCAATTTTACTGTCACACATTGTACATAGCACAGCACACAGTGAAATTTAACTACTGCATTTAACCAATCCTAGTATATTAGGAGAAGTGGGCAGCTACTATACAGCAGTTTTTAGGGGGTTGCTCAAAGGCACCTCGGCAGTGCCCTGGAGGTGAACTGGCATCTCTCCAGCTACCAGTCAACACTCCCTACTTGGGCCGTGCAGGGACTTGAACCGACTGAGCTGCTACTGCCCGAAGAATTACAAGAATTAGACCTTCAAATACCTTGAAACTTGTAGGATCACATCCACCAAACATATCTATTAAAACATGCTCGATATGAAGACTTTCCACCATAATAAAAAGCTTAAATCAAGTGCGTTAGGTATACAAGTTAACAAGTCATCACTTTCACTGTGTGTGTGTGTGTGTTGGCGTCACTGCTTTGTTTCTGTGAATGGCAGCTGATGGAGTTATCCTCTCCTCACTGAGCCTCTACAGTCTCCGGCCCGTGCAGTGATTGACACTTGGGAACATTCCCTTTTGATGAGACACAATGCAAACCAATGGTATTATTTGTCACAGATAATCTGCTTTTCAAGTCCAACACATTACACACACGCGGCAGCGTAATATCTGCATTATTCATATCTGATTTCCAGCACATTGTCAGAAAGCACAGCTCAGAGCGTCACAAATCAGCCCAAATCACTCTTAATTTGTTTTTATCGGTATTGGTATTGCTTAAAGACTTTTTGAAATAATGTAATTGAAATAATTCCTTATTCCCCCGAGCCAATCCAGAGGCTTTACACCGCTAATCTAATGTGACACGCAATTTCCGTCTCTCAGACGATTGCTTCCCCTCAGGTCCCTGTCTTTAATGAACAGCCATTTGGCTGTGAGCCTGTGTGCGTGCATGTGTGTGTGTGTGTAATCAGAGAGCAAGAAAGAGTCCTGAGATAGGAAATGAGTGAATTGGGAATATCACAGCCAAGAAGAAGATGCAAGCTTGTGGGGAGACATAGCTGGGAATCAGTGGGGTTCACCGTGCTAACTCAGCCTGAACACACACCGGATAATTGGGATTAAAAAAACAAATATTGACTCTCCTGCCTACATGACCTAAGACCGAGAAGACACTTCATCTGCTCCTCACATCCATAAAGTGATCCCTGAGACGGAGCTTTCCGTGCGAGACGCTTCCTCTCACACCTAAAGACAGCCGGTCGGAGAGGAGGTGGAGGGCCAGACAGCAGATGCAGACCTTTAAAAGGACACATAAACCAGAGTCCAGACTGACTCTGTAACAGTCTTGCCCTCGGACCAATATGGGAGCGTGTAACACATGTCTCCCTTGTGACAAGGCAAGGTCATTACTGCGCTTAGGGGAGCCTCACACATTGTTTTGGGGTTAGACAACCGCATGCCACCACACACACTGTCAAACAGACAAACTCATAGTCCAGAGTTAGATAAGACTGAACTAACACGGGGGCTGAATTCACACATAATCTTTGTTTCATTACAAATCAATAATCAAAGGCAATCTAGGAAACAATGTCCTAATTTGCCAGCTGATCAGTAAACACACTCGCTACAAGTGTCTCATTGACATTCTGATTATTATTTCTACCCTGTTCCTCCAATTTGCACCCTGTGCTATAGTGGCTGTGGGTGGTGTATAGTGGATGATGATGATGGGTGTGTGTCCTGCAGGCCCAGTGAAGTGTTAATGATGTCCCCGCTGCCTCAGCCAGGTTATGGCACAGGGGCCGTTAGCCGCCCAGGGTAAACTGCATGGCTCCCAGAATAAATTGCCACCCGGAGCCACGCAGGCTGGTCAGCCAGCCAATTACAGGCCTGCCCGCTCAGCTGAGGATGATGGGATACGATGTTAATTGTATGTCTTCATTTTCTGGCAGGAGGTGAGTCACTTGGCTTGTCTTCTTGACTGCCATACACACACACACACAGAGCGTAACATCTTAATGCATGCTGTTTATGCTTTGATTTAGTCTTTTTGGAGTCTTTGTTTATCAGCGTGATCACATTCCTCTGTCTTATCTCACAGTTTTGAATCATTTTAATGTAATTTAAATGTTACAGCTTAGTTTCCGTGGTCTTCAGTGTAATTCCCAACAAGTGAGAGATGAGTTGAGGCAAATGAAATCAACCTGATGAGAGTTCTCCACTTCTTTTATTATTGCGATGCCAGAGGTCATCAGCGGAGTCTTTTAACTTTCACAATTGGAGTGTTGAACAGTAAATAGACATGTCTTTTTTTTTTTTTTTTACTCTCCTCCTTCCCAGCTCTTGTTTTTGGGGCGTGGAGTAAACTAAGTTACTGCTGTAATCATTTCCACAGACCAATTAGTGATAATTACCTTTTGCTCTGAGACTCACAATCTCCCATTACAGCAGATTGCCTTCAAAATGCATACGGTTTCCCCTAATCAAAAGCAGAAGAGCATGAAAATGAAAAAAAAAGAAGAAATAATTTGTTTTTTAAAGTGATTTTGCCTTCTGGAAAAGCCAGACTCAAAACAAGTGTACAGGACAACAGAGTGCCCCAGCAGGAGCCTCGCAGTGGCAGCAGCAGCAGCAGCGCTGGAGATGAAGAGTACTCAGTTGTCTGGAGTCAGTTGGGTAGTATAGTTGTGCGGCGGAGTTCTACACTCTCCTCAGTATATCAACATAGAGACTGTCTGGTAGCAGTGCTATGGAGAGAGAGGTTAGCTACTATATTAACATAGGGAGAGACAGCGCCAGAGCAGAGCAGTCTGCCAATGACTGAGCAGTGGAAGTGAGACAGAGAGAGAGGCCATCGACCAGACAGCTACAAGATGGAGTGGAAGGGAACGTGTGAGAGATGAGCTGTCGAACATGTGACAATGTGTGTGTGCGTATGAGGGAAAGTGGAAGGGTGTGTGTGTGTGTGTGTGTGTGTGTGTGTGTGTGTGTGTGTGTGTGACAGCTCACCAAAGCAGCCAGTGAGCGTGAATGTGAGGAGGAATACAGAGAGGTGCATTATGGTCTCAATCATTGATCGCTTCCTCCCAAGGGGGCTGGTGACTGCCCCTCACCACACACACACACACACACACACACACACACTAGTGTCCTGTATGTTTACACATTCACAGCACACTCGTGTCGGCAGGCCGATACTGTCTGCATGTACTCAACTTTGTCTCCATACTGCTGAAGTTAAATTCCCTGAACTGAATACAGTTTCATCAACAGAACACTGTGGAGTTAAGCTGTGGTAAAAGAGACTAAATATTCTCTATAGAGAATAAGCCATGCATGCTGTGTGACTTATATAAACTTATATTCTTCTTTCTGTCAACAAATCCCATGAAAAGTCCAGAACCACCAGTATGTTAGTCTTCCTGTCCAAAGTCTATTTGTTCATACTGAAGACGTACATCTTTAAAGGCGGTCACAAATGTAAAATCTAGAAAGAAGAAACAATAGAATTACAGCCTCGATGTTGAATGCCTCCACCAACCGGTCAAGTTGCAGTTTACATCCATGTCTGCCCAAAATGTCCTCACTTCATTATTTTATCAAATTACACATTTCTTGTGTGAAATTGTCATAATTAGCACATGAATTCTTGGCCAAAAATGTGTTTTTGAAGAAATTCGGTCAAGGTGTTCCTGAGATATCGCAAGAATGGGACGGCTGTGAGGTCACAGTAACCTTGACCTTTGACCACCGAAATTTGAAGAAATTTCCTCTGAGCATTCCTGAGATATCACGTTCACTAGAATGGACCGGACGGACGGAGGGAGGGAGGGAGGGAGGGCCGGACTGACAACCCGAAAAATAATGCCCCTGTCATAAAAAGCTAAGACATTGCCTGAAAGAACCACTGAACGCGGTGCAATGCAAGATTTCCCCTTATTCATTTTCTATGGAATACAAGTGAATAATTCAGAAGGCATTGTGGGCCAGGACTGACCAACGACATGAAAAAATGTCAAACGATTTGGACATGAAAATGAGGTCAAATTTGTATGGAGGCACCACAGTGATTTACCGAAAAGTTTAGTCTTCATCTGCTGTGGATAAATGTCTCTGGAGCCAGTGTTTGGTTTGTCCTTTCTGGGCTACTGTAGAAACATGGCGGCCAGCTCCTTGAAAAGGACCGACTCCCTATGTAGATATAAATGGCTCATTCTAAGGTAAATATAAAACACAATGACTCTTATTTTCAGGTGATTATACACTAAAGAAAACATACTTATTAATAATATATTCCATTTCTGCCAATAGATCCCCCTAAATGTTACACACTGGTCCTTTAAGACAAATATTTTCAGGATAGAAACATGAGTGAAAAGCAGTTGGAAAAAGTGAACACCAATTCCTTTTCTTTCGCTCACCTTAATCTTTAGACTTATGTGGCCACGAGGCAAAGTGCAGTGACAGCCTGTGTCCTCAACCCACCACCACTTCAATCTACACACATAAACACAACACTGCCCACCACCAAACATCACACCCTTTACCCCCCCTTTCCCCTCCCTCTCCGCCTCACCCATCCAGCCAGCCGGGGCCCCCGCCCTCTCTGCTCTCTCACCGCCACGAGGCTGACACTAATGTGACACTCTGGAAAATAATTACCAACAAACGCACTGCTGACTGCAAACAGCTCGCTCCCCTCAGTGGACTGTCACTAGTCATTAGTCTGAACCCTGGGAGAGGACAGGACCACCGAGAGGGGGGGTGGAGGGGTGTGGATGATGAGGAGGGCCATACCATGTGTGGAAATAAAGAGGAGGAAGGGAGATCTGACAGGTGAGATAGAAATAATCTGCTTTCCAGTTGTAAAGGATGTAAAACAATGTGAGTTTACACGTCTGGTGGAGGTGCCGCCGAATCTTCTGGCCCAGTCTTCATCGCTGGCCCCCTCTGGTGGTTTACATTATATGAACTTTGGGACGACAGGCCCACTTTGACTGTGTTAGCACGGACTGTGTTAGGACTCTCAGTATATTGGTTCCTAGTGTGGGCAGCGTCCCTTTGATTTCCATCTGAAGCAGCTTGGTTCGAGGGATTTAAAAGGGAAGGTGACACTGGAGTGGGACCTGAAAAAAAAGAAGTGAAATCCAACATTTGAGGGTGAGAGAGCAGAACAATGTTTGGTCCAGGTAAGCAAAGAAGTAAAATGAAGAAAGGGTGCTCAGCCTGAAAGCTGTTCAAGGTGGCAGCAATTCCAACACAATTATCCAAATGCCACAGGGTACATCAATTCTTTGAACACCATCCCCCCCCCTCTCGAAGACCGTTATTTGAGTTGCCTTGGGGGGCAGCCGTGCCAGAGAGAGATTAAAATTTTTTAGAGCTCCCACAATGGCCAATATTAAAATGTCTCAATACATCTGCCTGGCTATTTTGATTGGTAACTTAACCCCTGACTCCTGAGCGAAAAAAGGCCCGTTCTCTGAGCTATTGTCAGCAGGCTGGAGTCTAATTCTTGTATGATTCAGGCTAATGAGCCGGTAATAGGTCCTGTGTGTGTGTGAATGAGGAGGATATTACAGTGTAGCGGAGAGAGGAGGGGTAGAGGACTCTCATTGTTCAATAATCAGAGGGTACAAGGTTTAATCTGTGAGCAAGAAACTGTTTCCTCTGTTTAAAATACAGCATTGATAGTCGGTTTCCACACAAACAGGCAGACTTGATTGAAATAAGTGTTCACGCTTCTCATTCTGAAGTCAAGACAGTGACCGAGAGCGAGAGACAGGGAGTTAGAGAGAAAGTGTGTCTGTCTGTGTGTCATCCAGCCAATGGCTTTATCCAGCCTTATCCTGAACCATGAAACCATAGTGCATGACACCCTTCTATGCTCTGCACAGATATGGCTATTCACTGTTAGCACAGAGATTTGACAAGCCAGACTGCTCTCACTCAACAGCCTGGGTCAAATGGATGACTGTCACCATCTTTTTTTTTTTATCTTTCTCTCTTCCTCTCCATTCCACTCTGTGCACCCTCCTTTTGCTCCCCGTCTTGCCTCCAATCTCCCAACTTTGCCTGTTCAAATTGACAAATTCAACCAGCTACAAAAGAATAAATGAAAGAGAAAGAGGAGGCCCCCTGAAGGGGATAATCTTTGCAGAGGGAAAGATCTGGTTGACTGGGAGACAGGCAGGTGAACACATTCATCTGTTATTCACAAAGTAAACATTCAGATGTAAATGTTTCTCACCATCAAAAGAGGGTTAAAGCATCGAGAAATTATTTAATAAGTTGTTATTTAAAGATCTTGATATTTGAAAATTTTACAGAAAAGAGATCAGAAGAACATACCGTCAACATATAAAAGCATTAGAGGTAGAAGAATTATTCAGATTCTTTGCTTAAAGGTACCCTGTGGTGTGTTTTTGACCTCTAGTAGCGCTACAGAGCAATGTTTTTATGAGTGGTTCCTCCATTTGTTTGTATAGTTCACACACACAAGTTCACACATACAAGCTCACGTGTGTTGCGATTACATCCTGCCTTTGGTTTACTACAGATGGTGGCAGTAATGTGCAAAGAAGCGTAGCAATGTGCCAACAAAGGCAGTGAAGAGGAAGAGTGCTAGCTAGTGAACAAATACAGATTTTAAAAAATCGGCTTTGCATATGTTTCATGAGAAAGGAAATCAACATTTCATCATTTCTTACACAATTACTTTTGGTGAGAAACACTGAATATAAACATAACTTCTGTTTGTGAAAAAGAAAACTCCCCAGGACCCCTTTAAAGGGACAGTGTGTAGGATTTGATCTAGTGGTTTGAGTACCCCTCCGCTCATTCCTCCCTTTCCAAGACGGTAACGTGAGCCGCCGAGTGCAAAACCGTGGTAGCGCCGTTCCCCCACTCAGAGGTCATCCTTACCATAATAACACTACTTTAGGAGCAACGGAAGTCAGACGGCGGCTGGTGGTACCACGGTTTTGCACTCTGCGGCTCACTTGATCGCAGTCTCACAAGCGTGTCGGAGAACTACGGTGGCCTTCAGGTAATGTAAAAACGTGAAAGGCTCTCTCTAGAGCTAGTGTTTGGTTTGTCCATTCTGGGCTACTGTAGAAACATGGCAGACTCTGTAAAGAGGACCTGCTCCCTATGTAGATATGAAACGCTCATTCTAAGCTAACTAAAACACAACAATTCGTAGTTTCAGGTGATTATACACTAAAGAAAACATAGTTATGAAAATTAAATTCCATTTCTGCAAATAAATCCCCCGAAATGTTACACACTGTTCCTTTAAAGTAAAAATACATAAGTATTATCCACAAAACTTGTGAAAAAAAATGCCCCTGTAAGTGATATATTACTATATATTACATCATTAGATAGTTTATATTGATGCATAAATGTGTAAAAACATGCAAACTGGTCGCAGTGGAGCTTATTTGAACTACTTTATAAAATACTTAATTTTTAACAATGCATTATGTTTCATAAGGTCATCATCATAATCAGAACAGTAACTATAGCTCTCAAATAAATGTGTGGAGTAGTAAAATGTGATACTTAAGTAAAATACACTCAAAAATGGACTTGAGTAAATGTAGTTCCCACCACTGGAAAATGTACTTCTTTTTTGACTATGTGTGCATAATGTAAGTAGTGTCTTGTAAACCCATGTGGGTTTATTGTATGAAATTCAAATAAAAGTATGCATTCACTCGAAGTGTAATTTTGCCACAGCATCACTGAAATCTCCACCTAGCAAACCTTGTGTTTCCCTTGTCTCTGCTGCGGTGTGTCACCTTTGTGTATGTCTATCTACCTCCAAACCCCATGAGGCCCTTTCATGCAGCTTGTGGTTTTGTGTGTGTGTCAAAATCCTAATCACCGCACACTCCCTAGCCCCTCCACAAACACACACACACACACACACAACCACACACACACACACACACGGTCTATCGGTGTTCAGTCAGGTAAAGGTCTCTCAGTCGTGCTCTGTGAGTGGCCTCTGCTCAAACAGATCAATAGACACTGGCACGTCCCTCCACCAACCAAGAGAAAACAATTAAAAGCCATCGATCCTGTGCCAGGCTCCTCCATGAATATGCATGTGTCCTTGACCTTCCCTTGGAGAGAGAGAGAGAGACAGATAGACTGACGGACAGACAGGTGTAGGAGCGCTCTCTTTTCCCCCCTCAGTTGTAATGTTAACGGCTTTGTGTTTTGTGAAGCCCTGCATTGCTCTTTCCTCTGTTGATCCGCTCACATCAGATCTCAAACATGCCTCGCGAGCTCACGCGAGGCCAATCGTCGCATTAAAGCCTGTGAAACCAGTTGCTCTTTTATAAGCCCGTTTTAGGCGCAGGCTGCTCTTTTCTGTCGGGAAACAGAGCTCGTGTGTCTCCACAACAACCGTCCCCTCCAGCTCTCCCGCCATGCCTGCCTCTTTTCTAATTACAGATGTGTGACATGCACATGGGGACGTCTCCATGTTAGCACATCACTGTTCCTGTCCTGACACATCCCGTGGTCACAACAGCTAGGGGCCGCAGGGGACAGTCCTGCCCTGTCCCCCGTCACTGGGGATTAGCATTAGCATGCTAACAGGACCCTCGGGGGAGCGCTGTGCTAAGGGTCACGCTGACAACTGTCAACAGCCCGCTTTAATTAGCTGAGCCTGGTCATCAAGGAGCTATATGCTAAGGATGCCTCTACATCCAAAGTCCTGTTTACTGAGAACACACTCTGCCCAGTTAGAAAAGCACCATTTGGCTTTTGATTGACGGTAACTGAAAGGATTCAAGCGTGACAGGTGTTGCAGTTGTGTATAAAAATATGAGTGTTACCCCTGTATCTCCTCTAATCCATCATTCATCATCAATCCCCCCCGACCCGGCCTCCTTCTGCTTTAATATTGTACATCAACTGTGTGAGTGCTGACATGTCACAACGTCTGGCTCCGAACCTGACAGTATCAAGATGGCGTTGTCATGGGCCCGGAGACGAGGTGAGAAGCAGAGTGTGTTGAGAGGTAGAGTGTATCGTCAGTCAGACAGTGCATTATCCAGCTGTTCTGTGCCTGTCTACCTTTTTCTGTGGCGGGGTAATGGGAGTGTCACACACTAGCAGACAGTCGGAGTCTCACTATTCAGCCGAGAGGCCACGTCCATATACACTGCCTGCTAACTGACTGCCAACGCATGCCGTGGCTGTCCTGTCTGCCCCACAATGACTGTCAGTGGCAACCTGGGGGCTGGTTGGCGTGACTGTCAGCGACTGGTCACAAAGCATTTACCTGCTGACAGAATTGCAATTAGTCCGGGGAATGTTGTTACTGGGAGAAAGAAAAAGAGAGATGGAGAAGGGGGGTGGAGGAAGGAGAGGGACAGGTATAGGGAGAGAGGGAGGGGAAGGGGCGGATAGATGGGGAGTGAGAGGTGGGTAGATAAAGAGGAGAGAAGGTGTGTTTGGGGGTGGCGGGGAAGAGATGTGGAGACAGCGGCAATGGAGAGTGAGAGGTGAGTAGATAGAGGAAGGTAAAAGAGGATTGTGAGGAGTGGACAGGTTTGATCTCTGAAGCAGTGTGTGTGCATGTGTGTGTGTGTGTGTGTGCAGAAGATTGGCTCGTAGCTTTGTATCAGGGGAGTGTGTCTGTCTGTCAGTGGCCCGGGTCAACATACATTTACTTAGTGACACAATCCTAATGAATCTCCCCAGTAATATCACCCCATCACACACACCCACACATCACCAATGACCTCCTGGAATAACTGGCTTCAGTGTCTGGATTAAAGGAAGGAAGGAAGCTTGTCTTTTAACATGCAACCTCTTTTCAGCACCATGGACAGCTCTGTCTATCTGTCGTTTGAATTCCAACACATCCACATTTTCCCAATTTGCACCGAAGGAATCTACGGCGTCCAGTCCTCTGGAGTCACACGGCTACATAACACACCTCGACCTCGCACAAAGCCAGTGCCGCTCTGCTTCCTCTCAAACCCTGGAACTCATCACCATCCACTAATGACCTCTCTCCTTTTTCTCTGGGAGCCAGTAACGCTCCCCTCCCGCCTTTCACTCCCCAACTCTCTCCATCCCGCACACTCTTTGTGTGTGTGCTCTCTGCCTGATAAGAGAGTGGCAGGGGCTCCTCCCTGGCCCCTAAGGGAGAGACGGAGCGTGACCGAAACTGTAGTCCCAAACCAAACACAAGTGGAAATTGGTCTATGGGCCAGGATCAATAGTGAATTAGCCAGTACGCTGGTTCTATGGAGGGCTGCTCAGCTCTGATCTGATGATCCATAGTAAAAGGCCGCGAGTGGAGACTTGAGACGAGCACAAAGAGGACCTCAGGGTTGTAATGGTGGGATCCACTATCCAGTGGTGGTCTACTCAAATTGAAGTGTCTCATCAAGAAACTTTGTATGTAGAGCACCACGACTGTCTTCCCAAGAGCATCGATGTTCCAGCAAATCCCCCAAAAAATGACATATTTACATTCAAGTGATAAAGACTCTAATGGTCACAGGAAGTATGACTATTGTCTACTGAAAGCAAAGGAGGAAGTGATTAAAGAGCCACAAAGGTTGGGGTGGATGGGTCAACAACACGTTGAACTTTAGCACAGAAGACCGTTGTTCATGTTTCGTTTCTTACCAAACTTTCCCTACACATGACCAAACCTTAACCACAGCATTGTCAAATCATAAAAACTGATTTGTAACTGTGACAAAAAAATGTTGTCCTGCCGATAGCAGCATCAGATCAGAAAACGCTTATCTGTGTTGTTCAGGAGGGCATGGAGCGATGGCGTATTTTGCCATTTCATTTGGAGGATGATTTTGTGCCGCATGTAACCATGGTGACAATACATGATAAGAGTACTACAGTGTTGCACTTACATAACTTTGGGGCACTTGAGAGAGGCATTAAAAAAAGAACAATCAAAATCAAAGCAGCAGAGGATGAGATATTCTGACTTTTAGTCCCTGGTATGGGTCAGGCTCATAGACTGTATGTAAGAAGTGGACGTAGTCGCTGTGACGTCACCCATTGGTTTGTGGACTGCTGTTTTGAAGCCTTGAGTTCGGCATTTTGGCTGTCGCAACTTAAGATGATGTGTCAAATCAGTGGCGTTTCTTTTCAAAGAGACAGGTAAATAGAATAAGAAGAAATGTTGACATTAAAATAGAAAAAATCTGAATAAAATCTTCGAGATGCAGCATTTTGTCTCTGCAGGTTGTCTTCAAGAAGCCCTCTGAGGCCACGGTCATGTCTAGGGACGTGTTGTGTCGCCTCTTTGTGGTGCAGGTGTGAGAGCTCCACTAAACTAACCGTACTGTTCATCACTGCCTGCCTTGATCCCAAAGCTGTGTGTGTGTGCGTGTGTTTGTCCCCATGTGTGTGTGTGTGTGCACGTGTGTCTGTCTGGTGATTAATGAGCGGCAGGGCCTGATGGATTGTCCTGATCACAGAAGGGACACCATGTTGAAGAGACACACATGCACTAAGTGGTTATATAGGCTGCTGTCCAACACACACACACACCAACACGCATATGCAAATATATGCATACACACAAGCATACGTTCCCAGACATATAAGCACATATACAGTACATGCATCCACACACATTGACAACCCGGCTACACACACACACACACACACATACACAGACAGTTAACCTCTATCAGTCCATTACATCAGGAAGAGTCATCTCAAGCACATCTGCTGCCCCATGCACCTGCACACACACACACACACACACTACTCAACCTCCTGCACCTGGTCCAGCTGACAGAGTGGAGAAGTTTCCAGAGGTGAATATCTGACCTGAGTGGGCAGACACCATCATCATCTCATCTCTCTCTTGAAGTTTGTGATGTGATCATGAGATGAGAGGTATTTCTGCAGCTGTAGGTGAACACACACACACACACAAAATCAAGGTGGCTTCTTCCCTCGGGCCTCAGCAGGGAACACGTGTAACAATGCGCCTCATGTTGCCTCGTTGTCACGGCTGTTTCTTTGCCCGGCGAAGTGGGTTATTGTGATCTGAATCCACTTTGCGATTCCCGCCGTTTGACTGAGTTCTTAAGGTGATTCACATCAATAGAGTCGGGCTTTCTGGGCTCCAATGAATTGCATTTGGAATATCCCATTTTGCAACACAAACACATGCAAAGGTGCAGCCGCGCACACACACGCACATTCTCCTCCGAGCGGTCTGATAAGGTTGTCTTATCAGAAAAAGAAAGGGGAGGGAGGAAGAGGGGGGGGGGTAGCTGTGTGATAATGGCTTTCACCAAATCCCTCCTCTGTCACAGATTAAAATGCCTGCTTGGAGAGCATTAGCAATCTTTCTTTTCATCTGTCTCCTCTTTTTTTCCCCCCTCTGTCGGCGAGTGCCATCGGATTTCTGGGCCAATCTATTGTTGCAGGCCTGCCACACATACAAGGAGAAGTCAACCTCAATCTGATAGGCCATTGTCTTATTCTCCCCATCGCTGATTCCTGCTCATGGTATTGATCGCAAAGCTGTCCCCCTCACATCTCATCACATCGCTCTGTGTGAGGGAGTGTGTGTGTGTGTGTGTGTCCGTCTGATGGAAGATGTGGTCAGTGTCCCATTGGAAGAATCTTCCCATTGGGAGAAAATGCCCAACTTAGAAGTCTTTCCAGTAATTACACAGATCTATAGGTGGCTGGATCGCACTCTGGAGCTATGAAGAATTAAAAACCCAGCGTACTCCCACATAATCCGGTCACTCCAGGTATCAAGAGATCACAGAAGTGGGGAGAAGAAGCCACTCGAAACTAACTGTGACACCGCTCAGCCACCTTCCCACTAACACCACCCCCAACCTTCGCCTCCTCCTTCTTCTCCTCCTCCTCCTCCACCACCATGCCTCACAGGCCCGTCTGTCACCCCTCTATAATTATGAGGAGTGAGAGTAATGTGTTGCAGTATGAATAGGATTGTCGGCCTGATTGTGATGTATAGGCTTTCATTACCATGTCCAGGCCTGTGCCCTTCGCCATGTAGGAAATCCTATTTAGGCCCTAATTTGGGAGCCTCCCCGACCGTCCCGCCTGATAGCAATCACACACAGTAATTGTGTGCTGGGGCAACTGACAAGAGTGGAGGCTCAGACATGGAGAGAGGAGGGAAAGAAAGAAGGATAAGGGGGAGGAGGAGGGAGGAGGTGCTGACAATGATATATCTGCATAGTTTGGTACATTATTCAAGTCATCCTCTGCAGAATATGTATGTTTTTGTGTATATCTACTTATTTTAAGGTGGTATGTTAGAATGGGAATAATTTAGAGGCACTTACAGTAACACAAGATATTAAGGTATAGGATTTTATTATGGACAATAGAGGGCTTCCCCCTTTTACCCCTCTCTCATTCTACTTCAACAACAGCTAATTGGGAGGAGAGATCACACTAACTCAATAATTATGATTTATGAGACAATCTCTAGTGGATATCGCGCATTCTCCCCTGATTTGATGACAACATGTAACCAGCCCTCTAGCAATCAATATTTGTACATTTTCCATGTCTAAACTTTTTTTTTCAATATTTCATTAGTTCCTTTTTAGAGGGGAGTGCATCTCCGCACCAACACTTATGCAGATCTGACTCCACTTATAGGCTTGTAGATAATGAATGTCTAATTGACTCATTTAAATACTGTTTGCCTGCAGGAGGGCCTTTGCATTAAATGTTTGATTGCCCTCATATTAACTGTCATTAATCCCCTCTGCTCTTAATAAGGACTTTATGAGGCTTTCTTAAAACTTCTCGCCTACCTCACTCTCCCCTTTGCATAATTAAGTAGAATATTCAAAAATATGGAAATGAAGGAGCTCTCAGGGTTTGACTGATGGTCTTTGTGCCACAGAACTCTAATTATGGGCAAACCTTTGCATTTTCTGTTCCGCATCGGGTCGCGGTTCATTAGCTCAGGTCAATGTGGGTCGATACAGTTAACTCCTCTGTTTAATGTCCAACTCGAGCCCGCTTTTCACAAAGCATTTGATCAAACCGATTCTTATACCTGTTGTGTTTTTGCCGACACGAGAGGCCTGGCACATTCAAGCACTGCGGTGTCCTTTTTAAAAGAAGATGTACGGCACCGAGCCAACTTTTGACAGCCATTACAAACTGTCAAGGCAACCAGAGTGGGTGAGAGACACAAACTTGTCTGTGTTTATAGCTTAACTGATCCTCTTATTCCTGCTACTCCTCCAGTCTCTCTGCTCTGCCCTAATCTCTCCGGGGGTCTTACTGGCCCAGGGTGACAAATGGGAAGGAGAGGCCAGCCAAGCGTGGGCTCTGTGGAGAGGCTCAGGCCAAGGGTCTCGCTAAGCCCCCCTCAGCTCCGCCCTGGATCATCTCTGACATGGCCCGCTCTAACCCCGAGGATGGAGAGGCCACACATAAACCCAGGTATGTATATACACAGGACAGTATATGGTTCCACACATGTAAGCATACACACGGAGAAACACAAGAAGCCTCTGATCAGTATACTGCACCAGATTGATTTGTCTCATAGCCGCTACCTTATATTACACGCACACACATACAACTTCTCAGTTGCTCCACCAATCCAGCACAGGTATGTGAATGTCAGCTCAGAACTGGCACCACTAGATAAAACCCAGCCGGCTCTATTTCAGTATACACAGTCCAGCTCAATAAGAGCATGTACTAAATGACTGCAATGTAATGAGTGGCTGTGTGGCTGTACTCAGAGCAGCGACTCTGACAGCGCATGAGAATGTAATGCGTTGAAGCCTCCTTCTCTTTCCCCCCCTTCTCTCTCTCTCTCTCTCTAGCTCCATGCTCCTCTGCGCCCCACTGCCTCTCAGCCACGGGATCAGCTGCAGGCGCTAATGAAACGTCAGTCAGGTAATTGAGGCTCTGGTGGTGGCGGGCCAGCCAGGCAAGCAGTCAGCCTGTGTGGGTGATGACACCGGGACACTATAGCAGCTACAGGATCTCAGCAACCCCCCTAAGAAGCATCACAGGAACTGCTCCAGGAACCAGCGGGGTGGAAAACATTGCATTTATACTGACATTCCCCCCCCCATGTCCTCCTGTTTGTGTTAGGGAGAAATTTGAGCAATAAGGTGTGTACCAGTAAGTTGAGTCGTCAACTCGATCACAGATTGTTAACCAGCTTGGTGGAAGCTGCTGCTGGCGAGGAGGATGTTCTGCCAGCGGCCCTATAGTGAAGGAGTCAGAGGTTAAAATCCTTTGTTATTGCACCCTAGAGTGATGTTACCATACCTGCCATCCGCTGACCTGCTCAGCACTCCCAGTGAGTTATGGGTAATGTTTAATTCCCCCGCCGTGACAGCTGTGGATCCGCATGGTAAATTGGATTTTTTTTTCTTTGTTAGAATTGTGCAGGTAAAGAGAGGGACATCCGCCGCACCGGTTTGCTGAGGTAACTCTGTCACATATTGTTCAGAGGCCTCTCTATCTCTCGCTGACAAATCAAATCAAAGCGGTTTGTTTCTGAGGGCTGACGGTAGAACAGAGTGGAGCTGATCTGTCCAACCTGGTCTCGTTTATAGTCGGCATGCAATCACAGCTCTGAACTGAACAGACCGCACTCTGTTCACCCCGATGTGCCCCTCGTTCTTCATCATGTTAGCTCAGCTAGACAATAAAATAAAAGTCCAAATACATGGATACAAGCTGAGAACCAAACTGGGACATATATGCACAATCTTTGTGGTGCCCATTACCTGATTTAGAAATCTTTATTTATACATCTGACATCCTTAAAGCTGCACTTATCATGATTTATTTTACATTTGTAATGTATCAAATGACTATGTGTTATGTGAAAGGAGTTAATGTGTGATAAACTCAGAGAATTATCTCCCAACTCTGCAGTTCCCCTCTTTTGGTTCACTTTCACCGCTCTCATCATCCTCCTTTGCAGGGGTGTAAAAGCTTTGATAAACCGACTGTACAAGACCTGCTCAGCACCAAACAGCAGACCAACTCCGTTGACGACTAGTTGGTGACCACAGTGGAGCATTTAGCAACTAAAGAGCCTGATCATTTTCTCAGGAGTTGGTGGACACTAACCTGACCCACCAGATGGTTTGTTACACAGAACCATCTGAGAAGCCGTCATTGGAAGCTGTTTGTAAAAAGGCAGGCACTTTAAAAAAATACTTGGCAGGTGATTGGATGAACCATCTGTCAATCAAACTCTTGTCGAAGCCAGCCGAAAGAAGAGCGAAAATATTGCCTTTAGTGCCGTTCTTTGCTCTTCTTTCAATGAAGAAATACTCTCCAGTTCTGATATAACTGATGCTATGCAGCATCTACGCTAACCTCTTCAGGAGCCGCCACTGTTGTTTAGAACGAGCAGTCGCCACTCTGTGTCGTCCCACACTATGGTCTCACACAACTAAGTCATGTCCGTAGCTGCCAGTAGCTCCTCACAGGATGCTGATTGGTCCATGCTCTGGTTTGCCGGACACAAACGCATTATTTGAAGCCTGACAAGAAGGTGTGATATGTGATTCCGCAATTCTCGCATGATCTCGTGACATCGCAAGAATCCAGCTGCAGTGCAAGGTAACGTGAAGACTAAAACACAATTAAGCAGTGTAGTAGTGATTTACATTTGTCGTTCGGCCAGAAACACAAGTCCAAATGCATGCTAATGTTGCTCCGTAACTGCTGGATGTGGAAACAAGGAATAAATTATATGAGAGCTTTGAGTGGTCGGAAGACCAGAAAAGCGCTATATAAAGGTAAGTCCATTTACCATTTACCATGACTATACAAGGAAATCTCTCCTCCTTGTAAAATGACTTTTTCTCTTTCACCACCATCCTACTTTGTTCCTTCTTTTCAAGGTAGGACACCTTGAAAAACATCAACATCTGACCGGAGATGTTCCCAAGAGCAGCACAGTACCGGGGAATAGGAAGTCTAGATTTAGTCCGCTCTACTCCACTCCACTCTCTCCTGCCTCCCCGGGGCTTTAATGTGGAGAGTGGACAGTGGGGTTAATGCCTAGCTGTAAGCACTGCTTAGCGCCAGTGATTGGGTTTGTGTTGCAGCAAGCCTTCCCCCACCAGCAAAGAATCCAGTGGAAATGACTTCCACTGTCCAGCCCTGTGGGCAATTGTGATTTTTCCAACCTGCGGTTTCAACTCCCCTCCCCTTTGTTGCGGCTTGGTGTCCCAGGGAGCACAGGTGAATTTGATGTGGAGCAATGATTAAAAGTTTTCTCCCTCAAGGTGACCTAAATAGGAGGAGGTGAAAGTCAAAGTGAGAAACATGGAGATGAGAGAGGGGCATGGAGGTGAAAGTCTGTTTTGGACATTTGTTATGGCCCATATAGTAAACCCTCAATCCCGAGTTTAGGAGGGAAATCATCCAGGCCCTGTCCTTACACTCCTATTGCACCATTCCTGCCTGTTCCCCCTTGTAGTAATCAGTGATTGTATGTGACATGATGGGTATAAAGCAGTGTGCCACAGCAAGGAGGCATCGACAATCTAATCATTGTCACATCAGCGATTACCTCAAGGCGTGATGTATTTGAACAGGGTTCTATCACATCTGCTATTACCTGCCGCTTCCTGCCTTATGTCCCCCAGTACACATCTTTTCTCTTAACTGTGTGTTCAATCACCACCACCGGCATCACCGGCTGGTGCGGCCGAGCGACCCCTCGACAGTGACGTATGCCCGCGATTAGCCTGGATACAGTTCAATTATGATAAACAGCCAGTGCACCTCTTAGGCCGTGATTAAAGCCTCAGCCTGGCCTTGATAAAGAGATTCCATCTCAATGCCATCACAACCACATTATAAGACACTCCGCCGCGGCGTTCTGCCTCATGCTTTTCACATCAGTGTTGCAGAACGTACACTGTAGCCTGGATGGAGCTCACGGCAGATGGAGCAAGATGGGAGCTGCTGGGGGTCTTTATCATTCACACATGGCTGGCGATGCATCCCTGCCCACCTATTTTCAATTTAGACTAGTATTTATTAATAACCTCCACTTTCTTGAAGCCTATCTTACAAGATACCTGCCATATAACTTAAGATGGGCTTAGATATTGAGAGATAGAGAGGGAGAGAGGAGCCCCGGTTTTGATAAATGGATGAGCGGTGATGAAAAGAAGATATCAGAGGAGCATGAAAGGAGAGGGGGGGGGGGGAGAGCAGAGCATTAATCCAACACCAGGCTGGTAGAGAGAGGGAGCGACAACGAGAGACAGAGAAAAAGGGGAGAGAGAGAGAGGGGAGGAGGAAGCAAAAGAAAGATAGCCTTTCGGCTGTGTTCTGTCAAGGGAGAAATTACACATTTACGGAGGTTTTTTCAAGCAACGACGGGTTCCATAGATCAAACCACTGGATTTATGAGCCAATTTTCAACATGAAATATAGACACAGAGAATCCATTTTACCCATGTTTACTTGCCTTCTCTCACTCTTTTCCTCTCTCTCTCTCAATCAAACGGCCCACAGTGTGTGGACGGGTTTACTCCTGTAACCTTAGAGAGCTTATTAGAGACGTAAATGAAGATGTTTGGATGGTGGTGATGTGGATGTTGTAGAGTGTTTTCACCTATGACGGTTAAGAAAGAAGACTTCTGAAGTTGGAGAGGATCAAGACTTAAAGAAAGTAAATTCCTCCTTTTGCCAAATCAACAAATCACACTTGGATTTTAAGTTAAGATGATACATTTAAACCTTCATTTGTAATCCAAAACCCATTACAAGTGACCATTGAATGGTTTGCAGTTATAGTCCAAGAGATGTGATGAGGACCATAAAAAGACCCCAAAAGCGGCTGCAATTTGAAGTAATTTGGAGTTTGTATGCAGATTAAAGTACCTGAAATACCAGATTTTTTTGCCAAGTATACATCTATATAGATATATAAATACACAGAGTATATCTAGATCACAATGCTCCCCTCATCTGGGCAGACGTATTCAAAATTTGCATAGAAATTAATGTCTAAGTAGGCTAAACGACATAATTGACATGCAATTAGCATTATTATGGGGAGGGAACATAATGAAGTTTCAGTGGCTGTGCCAACCTAAAAATGATCACTGCTTAATTATCATATTAATGAAGTCATTAGTTGTCACTTAACTTAGATGACAGGTAAGGTAAGAATGTCATGATCCTACAATTTCCCTGGCAAATGTGTATTCAACACTAATTACCTCCGAGTTAAAATCTCATCTGAGAAAGAGGCCTGAAATGTGAGAGAGACCACTACGGCATAAACATGCATAACACGCAGGATGAAAAAAAAAACAATGAGGTTTATTGAATCATTTCAAGGTCACCTGAGGACAAACAACACAAATGGTGAAGCCCCACTGGCTCAACGTAAAGAACGGGCAGCGGATGCAACCGCCGTCCATCAGAGAGAGAGAGAGCGAGACGCACTCTGGGTGGAGAGGGAGCTACTAAAGGCTAACACAAAAACACATTTCCAGTAAACACTACGGCATGATTAGGCTACAAAAAAAACTCAGATGGGTCAAATGAGCATTGCGTCTCGAGGTCCTCCCACTCCCGGAGTCTCTTCTTTCATTCCAATTCATTTCAATTACCCAGTCGTTCCCACCTTCTTCCCCATGTCCCGATTAGCTCAGCCTGGCAATTTACAGTTGATCTTGCCTCATCTAAGGCTGAGCAATGGAGGAGGCAGGGAGACGAGCAGTAATGGAATGAAATGTCACTCAGTTGTTGCCTTTGTCACAAAGATGCTGGGCAGGCCAGATTAGGAAGGGCTGGAGAGGTCTTGAAAAGTTGTGTGTGTGTGTATGTGCGTGTAGTCAGTGGTGCTTCTACGATAAATGGACAGCAATGTGGTGTCCTGCTCCCCTGTGTCCCTGTTGTCCAACCATAAAACTTGTGGGCGTCTCCACTGTGACCAGGGTATCTTACACGGTCCCTCGTCCTCCACCGTGTACCAGCTGGTGCTCTCGTCCTCATCAAGGCTTCTTCACCTTTTTCACTGAAGACGAGCTGGATGCCGACTCTCTCCGTTTGCGCTGCAATGTGACACACAAAACAATCACATCAGGCTCTGGCAGGGATTTCCTCCTCTTTCTGCATTCCTAACAGTCATGAGAGTATTTAAACAGTTTACAATCAATGGACATTTCTAGAAAATGTTTGCCATAAATAGTGAATGTTGTTTAATGAATGACAGGATCGCCATGTTTAAAAGGGCAGGCAGCAACTTTCTCCTGTTTTCTTTTTCCCCTTTTCTACCAATTTGAAATGACCGGTTGTCAATGCCCTGCTGTGGACGACACTACTGACTCCCACTGTTGGCCTGGGGAATGTGAAGACAGTCAGGTGTTTCCAGCCAATACAACTTGTTTTTACCTGCACAGGTCTTTATTATGAGGATGTACTCTGAGCAGAGGTTCACACCATCTACCCAGATCGAAGCCCCCATCCCACACAGGAACCCAAACCAATCAGAGTCACTAGTACGATGACAAGGACTGGATCTCACTGGGTTCTGCATCATCAGCATTCAAAAATGTTTGAAATAAAAAATATCTAATAAAATGTTTTTGTATAAATGATCTTAACTGCTGAAAAGACCATTTGCAATGACTGAAAACATACCTGTCACCCAACTGCAACTAATGATCAGTCGATTTATCCGTTGATTATTTTCTCAATTAATCAATTAGTTGTTTGGTCTATAAAATGGTGAAAAATTTTGATCAGTGTTTCCCAAAGCCCAAGATGATGTCCTCAAATGTCTTGTTTTGACAAATGATGACAAATGATTTTCAGTTTATTGTCATAGAGGAGTAAAAAAAATAGAATATTCACATTTAAGAAGCTGGAATCAGAGATATTAGACTTTTATTCTTGGAAAATTACTCAAACCGATTATCAAAAAATAATTAGCGATTAATTTAATAGTCAAATAATCTAATCTAAGTAATTGGTTAATCAATTAATTGTTGTAGCTCTATAACAGTTCATGGGATGAGTGCAATCTAACTATTGAAGTTGAACCTTATTCAAATTGGATACAGCACTATGCAATATGTCTGTGAGTGCATTCAACTGCCTTTCATTTAGTTAAAGTTTTGTGACAAGCCTGTGTGCCCCACTAGCTAAACTAATCTGTGTAATACCAACTTCTATCCTTCTATAAATCTGTATTCTTCTGACATTCAAAATGAAAGCCATGCATTTGGGTAATTGGTTTACTTGTGCACATTTAACAACGCTATCATCACAGACAGTGCTCGTCATTACACTGTAAGAAATGTAACATTAACAGAAAAATAGGAGTGGCCATTGCCTTACCTGCCTCAAAATTTTAGGTTAACTGAATTAGTACAGAATAGTTTGTGAAATCTGGTCATTAGTTATAATTTCGAGTGTTGTTGTTGAATTATTTGACACATATGCTTTGATTCATTACTTACTTACTTGATGTTAAATGTCATGTTTCCATTAAAATAGAAGAATTTGGTGTGATTTTGACTATTATAATTTTCATACAAAACATTGATAGACAGGAAAACTTGCTTTTTGACTTGCCAGTCACATCTCATAGACTTGGACTTTCCCTTTAAAGACTTGAGATTTGACTAAGACTTGGTACGAAAGTCTTAAAAACAGCTCAGGTTGAAAGATAACTTCAGCCAATTTTTGTTGATGGTTTGAAAAAGTTTGGGTCTATGCTGTGCGGACTTACTGAGTTGGGGGTAAGTGGTGCTCCTACAACATCGATGATTTGCTCCTTGGCTTCCAGCTTGATGTCGTCTGCACAGGGCCAGGATGGAGCTTCGCCCCCTGGGGTGGACGCTGTGGTGCTGTTGGTGGCATTGAGTTCTCCAGCCTGTGTTGCGGCGGCTAGTCCGGCCCCCATAGTTCCACCCAACACGCCTCCGCTGCCGGTCTTCATTAGGGCCTCGTAGCGATGACGCAGCATCTGTTGTTCATATTCACAATTGCTGTGGGCCTGCTTCAGCTCGTACAGCAGCACAAGGTCGCTACGCAACTCATTGAACATCTGAACAATCTCCTCTGTGGGCATGGGGTTAAGATCTGGATCCACAGACACACACAAAAGCAAACATGAAGGAAAATTGAAGAGCTTTGATTAAAACACCACAAATCTTGTTTACAATTGTGAGATTATTAAGGTAAGTAGAAGAGGATGATGTAACTGATGCATGTAGTGGTCCCAAACAGGGCTTTTGATTCAGTATGCAACTTATATAGTGTAGATATTTGAAGAGTTAGTATCCTTGGTATGGTACATGCAAATGAGAAGACATATCTTTAAAACCCTCCCATGTCATGGTGCACTTACTGCTGTTAAACCACACTGTCCTCTTTTTGTAACACTTTGCAAAAATGTCATAATATTCCTTAAAGAGATATTATGTTTATGTTGTTATTCAAAATACAAAAAATGTTCCCTGTTGTACTGAAAACACCAAACCGAGACCATCAAATACCTTATTTAGGATCCTTATATTGTAAAGCTGTTGCAGAGAGGCGTTGAAAATGTAAAACTTTGAAATGTTAGCAGATTGCTAATGTTTGTTCACACTTACCGACTCCTTGATCTAGCAGGATCTGCTCAATGGCCTTGATCTTCTTCTGGCCAACCGAGCTTGGCAGTTTCATCTGAATCACACACACGCAGAGACACACACGCCAACACACACAAGGAAGTGATTTAAGGTGCAGGGGATATTAGGATAAACAGCTCCACCTCGGGGTTTTTAATTCGTATGAAATGCACTTCAGCGGGCCAGATCAAAATGTCTTTATCCACTGAACTCTATCTGACTGATTAGCTAGAGGGGTACTCCACTCCTTTAGCCGTGCTAATGCATTTTCCATAGAGAGCGGCAGCTCCTCATCAGTCTTGAAGATGAATAAGAGTCCCCTTGCTAGGTCTTACAGATATTAGCAAGTCACTAACAGAATTAATCATCGCAGTGCTAATGAGAGATAGCTAGCTCAAGTCAGACATTGTGGTTTCCCACATAAATCAACTCCAGGGTCAAGCTTCGCTAAAATTGTTTTGATATTAATAGAAGTTCAAATAAAACTCAATTGATGAATAAAAGTCAGCACAGTAGAGAGAAATATAAGTTCTTAATACAGAGCTATGGGATTATTTATGACTACTGTAGGTTTGCTCTTTGTTGATTGGTCTTTTAAGTTCCTCACTGGTATTTGAGAGCCAAAGGGAAGTTTTAAGTTGAAGATGTGCTTTGGAGTACTCCTTTTGTAATTTTAATACCTAGATAGGATTAATACTCACCCTCTGACTGCGCAGTGTGACTCCTGCTGATTTGAAGTCAGGGAACTTGATGCCTGCTGTTTCTGGAACAGCCTAAAGAAAAAGAAATAACTGATAAGAGACAAGATATGACACCCCATGACAGACTTGACAAATTAAAATATTCAAATAATTATTATGGGATAGATCAGGCCTCATTTTCACAAATTGAAACACAAGAGCCAGATTCTTTAAGATACAGCTGTTCCATCTAAATAATATAAAATGATGAATACAATATATTGAGCCAGAGCCAAATCTTAAATATTTCAGTGTACTATTGCATTGATTAAGCACTATCATAGGGTTGACAGCTGTGCCATCTAGATAACAAAAAAAGTATTTAAGGTTTTTTTTCCCTCTTTAATTTGCTGGTAAACATTTCTCAGGTACAAATGGTTGGCTTGTGCTGTACTTTGCTCCTTTTGTATGAGTGTATATCATACCGGTTTTTCTGTTTCTCTTTTTTGCGGGAGCTTCTTCTTGGAAACTCTCTTTTCGGCTCGTCTTAACTCCGTGGTCGTGTCAGCTGCTTTAATGAGTTTCTGCAGATCCTGGGTCTTCTTCTCACGCTCTTTCTTCCTAGACTCAATCTTCCTCAGCTCCTGAATAAGATATTCCTCTTCTGCCACCTGCAGGAAAAACAAGAGAAGTGCAATCTTAATATTTAAAAGGATCCCACCCCCCACCCCCCCCCCTCCAAAATGCATTACTACATTAATAACTGCAGTTATAATTGGTTTGTGCTCAGCATGATGCTTCTCGTCTTGGCTGGGCAATATTTACATTATGAAAATACAAGCAACATAAGAATCCAAATCCAAAACAAACTACAAAATTACAAACTTGTTCAGGTGTGCGATTGAAGAGCTTGTCCAGTTGCTCTTTACGGCGCCTTTCATGGCCGGCATCAAAGATGTAGATCTTGGGCTCTGTCCCTGAAGCTGCACGGACCTTGGTCAGCTTACCACAAATACTATAATACCGTTCTTTCAGGTCCTCCACAGAACGTTTCTAAGAAACACAAATGGAAGTATGTCACTAAAAATATGTGCTTTAACTTACAGTATTAAGACTGTTGCAATACATCCTCAGTGAAATGGAACATGAGTACTGTAGATGAGTGACTGAGTGATTACTCTGTATTGCTGGTAGTCGTAACGGTCATGGACAACTACGAAGCGCAGGTCAAAGCGCTTGCACAGGTCAAACAGGTGATCTGTCTCTGCTTTAGTCCAGCCATCGTCATGGAGATGCATCTGATATTCCTGCTCAGAGTACACTGGTACTAGCACTGTCTATAAAAAGCAGACAGGAGAACAGAAAGAATACAGTGAATAATTGAAAAAAAGGAAATATGACAGACCCATTGGTAGCCGTAAAAATCCTGTGTGTTCGTATTGAATAAGTGGTTAGACTTAAGAGGAGATTGTAGTAATCCCTACCTTGTTGAAGCGAGCAAAAGGGTAATCCTTGCCCTCCTCTGCCACACGTCTCCAGTGGTGGAATATAGCCCCATCCCTGCGAGCTGGATTGGTGAAGGGCATCCACTTCCAGGGACGCACCTTTTTACAGCCCAGCTTGGCTTTGACTGTCCTGTAGCCCTGAGTAGTATCACTAGGCAGCAAAGGGGGTGCATCTCTGGGGATTACATATAAATATACAGTATAAATTGTTAGCTTGAAAATTCATTAAACAGGCATCCTATAAAATAAGCTACAAAATAAAAAATTGACACGCTCTCTCTTTCAGCGACGCTTTAACAACCCTTCCACTGCTTGACCGGGTGAACATGCCACTCACTGGGCTGATCCTAATTTCTGATTTACGTACACAAGAAAATAGAGGCAACTATTGTCGTTTTTTCTCTTCAAATTCTGAAAAGGAAGATGAGCATTCATTACCCATGGAAGAGAAGAGAGAAAAACTGATTTTCATCCCAATCCCCTCCTCAGCTTTAAGAGTAGGTAAAGCAGCTGTGACACAAAAGGACTTGAATCAAAACCTTAAGTGTAATTCAGCATATTGATTTAAGACCAACTCAAGAATCTAACTCTGTTAGATCATGATAGATTCAGTCGGAGCTATTTATCTATTTTCCTTGTGATTTTGTTATTTAAACTGTGTCAGTTGTTATTGTTTTATTTACAGTTGACGTGCATTACGATGTGTTATGTTGAGTGTGCATGATGAGTAGTGTGAATGTGTATTTTTGTATTGTCACCATGTAAACTCTGTGGACCCCAGGAAGAATAGCTGCTGCTATGCAAAACCTAATGGGGATTTAAATAAATAAACAAACAATCAAACTCAAAAGGAATCCATACTTTTTATCTGAGTAGAGCAGAGCATAGACCTCTCGGTGCATTCCCTCGGGTCTCTTGAAGGTCAGCGTTTCTGTTGTCTTCTTGGACTTTTTCTAAGACAGGTGATGGAAAAAATTGGTTATTTATCTCTGTTAATACTCTCAAGCACAGAATAACAACACAATCTTCTTAATTTCTTGCTGTGGAAATGGCATGTTTTGTGTTTTCTAAGTCCCACAGCAAGTCCCACTCTTTGAACACTACTTTTGTTGTATACCGTTTATCCTGTACCTGTGGTTGTTTTTACATAGACCGGACAAAGAGACGATTGAAAGATAGAGTCTCTGAGCATAAGTATGCAACCCGAAAAGCTCATTGAATTACCCTATGGCTAAGCACTTTTATGAAATGCATAATAGCAATGCAGACAGCCTTATGGTTGAAGGCCTAGAAACCATCAAAAAGAACATTCGGGGTGGTGATCAACTAAAATTATTACTGCAGAGAGAAACTTTTTACATCCACAACATATCCAGGACTAAAGGAAGAAATTGATTTTAGTCGCTTTTTGTAGTGGCTCCTATGCATGTGGTCTGGTACTGTTGCCATAAATGGTTGATAATTATTACTTATTTACTTTTTTCTGTCTTGTTATCTGTATATTTATGTTTTCTTATTTTATTTTCTCTGCTTTCTTGACATCCTGTAGAGCCATCTAGTGACCACATTTTGCACTTGTCACCTGAGAGTTTATTGGCTTCTTCCTCAGGTGTTTGCAATCATCAATTGTCTGTGTACTGTACTCACAAAAGGGAAAGCTGTGTGCTGAGGGTTACACCCTGAAGAAGGCTGTTTGTGCCACTACACCTGGGTTGTTACCCAATCTTACATGTACCAGCATTGTTTTTAGCATTTCATCATGAAATAGCCAATTGAATAAAGGCTTTTTATATATTTTTTTGCCTTAAGAGTGCCTTGTACTCCCCCCTTTTTCTGACCCACTCTTTGAGTGTTGGTTCACATTAGGTGATGAGGGGTTTCCTCTGATTATCTCTCACCTTGTCCGAGTTGATGAGATCTTTCTTGCTGATGGGACCGTCATTATCTCCTCCACCCAACTCCAGAATATCCCTGACATCAGCTCCAGTACCCATGACTGAATATGTGGTTGATTAACGCTTTTCACAACCTGTCAAACTAAAGTAAATACCGTTCATTCATTCACAAACCGCTCTCTCGGTTCAGCGGTGCACCGTCCAACAACACGCTCCTAGCTAGCTAGAGGCTAATGCTAACGTTGTCATTTCTACGATACGTTCACTTTAAACACAGAGCCGCGAAAAGCCAAGCAGATATTCTGTAAGATTTGTTTTTCGTAAAATCACCGTGAACGTTTCTACAATACGTGAAACCCGTAGAGATGGTTATTAAGTTAATATTCACAAGCTATTGTTACTGTTAAGGCTAGCAGTGTGTAGCTAGCAACCGACATTACTACTTCCGTTTCCGGTGATGATGCTGTGATCTGCTCTATAATTGACTGCTGCTCCCGTGAGGTCTGGCGGTGAACTGCAGCTTCTTCTTTTTTATTTTTTAATTTTTTTATTTTTTTATTTATTTAATTCTTTTACTTTTTTATACATTTTTTTTTATTTATTTATTTAATTTTTAATTTTTTTTTAAAATTTTCATTATTTTTTATAATTTTTATTTTTTTTAATTTTTATGTATTTTTTTAATTTATAATTGTTTTATTTTTTATTTTATTTATTTATTTATAAAAAAAACTTTTATTTTTTTTTATTTATGTATTTTAATTTATTTATTATTTTTTTACTTATGTATTTATGTATTTATTTAATATTTGTACTTTTTAATTTTTAAATTTATTTTATTATTATTTTGTATTATTTATTTATGTAAAAAAATGTAATTTTTATATTTCTTTAATTTTTTAACTTTTTATAATTTATTTATTTATTTACTTTTTTCTTTTTTATGTATTTTTTTTCTTTTTCTTTTTTACTTATGTATTTATGTATTTTTTTACTTCTTTTATTTATTTTTTTTTATTTTTATTTTTTTTTTACTTTTCAATTTTTAATTTTTTAATTTTTAATTTTGTCATTATTTATTTATGTATTTTTTTATTTATTTTTGTTTTACTTTATTTTTTTATTTTTTCATTTATTTTTTTTTATTAATTTTTTTACTTTTCAATTTTTTTTAAAATGTATTTATGTTTTTTTTTAATTTTGTTTTTTTTTTATTAATTTATTTATAAACCTTTTATTGACAAATAGCAAAGTGAACATGGAACAAATACAAAAATAGATAATGCCTGGGGGATCAGAGTACTGACAGAAAACAAAAATCAATTCATAAAAATGTTATATTATATGTTTTTCTTGTATAACAGCTGAGGGCTGGGGGTCTGGGTGGGAGATGGTGAGCAAGCTGTCTTTATCTGTGTATTTGCAGTGCATGTTTGTTATGTAATGCTGTTTTTTGTCTATATGTGTTTTTGTATTTGTGTCTATAGGACACCCTCGACAATGAGATGCTGCATCTCAAGGGTATATCCTATCCTTTCAATTAATTCAAATATACAGGGTACATATTTATGGTTTTGAAAGCCTTTCCATTTTTAGAATATAAGACTGAAGCCATATTGTTTGAGTTCATTTTCAAAGATGAAAAGGGATGGTTTATTTATGAATATGAGATCTTGCAAGTAATATGATTTAATATAATATTGATTTGCTTTGGTAGAATGGGAAGAAGAGAAGGCAAACAAAAGATTTTCATAGGAGAGAGAAAATTCTGAATCAATATATTGGGAAAATAAAAGTGCATTTCCCAACACTAGGGACATAGACCTTTAAAAAAATCATTATGAGACCTGGTCCCTCCAAAGTGGCACGACGGCCAAATTTTGGGGGTCTGGCTCATGGACTAATGTGTGTAAGTATGTGTATTTATCTGCATTCCGGACACTTATTCTGAAAATCACCCTCTGTTCCGTGATGACTTTTACTTTGAAAAGTACACCGGATGTAGTCTATTCTTTTCAAAAATTCCCAGCATCCATTGTTCCTGATGCTCCTCTCTCTCCGCCATTTTCGGTAGCTGGTGTCGCAGAGGAGGTCGGGCTCAGTTATCTGCTCCTTTAAGTTCAGTTTTAGAAGGCGATTGATTCGTTACTAACAACGAAGATAGTCTTCAATAACACAGTTTGATTTAGCAAAGATAAATAAACCGAAGATGTCCACCGAGCAGGTCGAGAACACGATCGTGACGGAGGCAGCAGGCCAGCAGGCGCCGCCGCCGCTCCAGCAGCAGCAGCAGCAGCAGGCGGGGTGAGTCGGTCCATTCATCAGCGGTCCTTTGTTGGCGGTAGCTACATTGTTAGCCGTATTAAGATCCACGGGAACGTCGTACTTCCATCAGTCTTTACTTAAAACATATTCCCTTAATTGCATCCTCACGTGTGAACTATAGAATCCCCGCAATATGATCAACGTGTTTCGTTTATGCGCGCTCATCTGTTGCTAGGAGGCGTGTTTGGGATCCGTCTATTTACTGGGAGAATACATCAATTTTTACTTAAAGTAACTTCTAGTACTTGCCTAACGTTACTTGTTAATATCAAATAACTTTCCTTTTCTATTTGTTCGCATTTTGACCATACACGTAAAAAAAACAATGTAAAGTTAATGTAATAACTCAATACAGGCCTCTAACGTCGAAAGAGAGGCCTTGCCATGCGGTTTAACTGCAATTGTCTCCATAGCTACACTATTGCAGGCTATTATTACAGTTCAGACCAGTGTGATCACACATTTTAACCTGTTAATAATAAAACATACTTTCATCGTTTAAAATTTTAGTTGAAGAGGGATTTTCACTATCCGACAGACTTAAGGAAATCCCTTCACGTCCACTATTGGATTGAGTTAATCACACCAGCAGCCATCACTCATCAGCTTTGATTTAGTTATTACTAAAATGTACCAACAAATGTGTGTGCAGTAAATTGACTTATCTCTTATGTGTCCTTTTAGCTTTTGAGTTAATTTCTCATAATTTAATCATACTTAATTCTGACCTTTGCAGGCTATTATTACAGTGTGTGGCTGTGATTAAATCAAACATTTTTAACCTGTTAATAATAAAACAGTACTTTCATCATTTAAAATGTTAGTTGAAGAGGGATTTTCCATATCCGACACACTTAAATAAATCCCTTTAGGTCCACTATTGGATTGAGTTAGTCACACCAGTGGCCTCATTCATCAGTCATCATGTTTGATTTAGTTATTACTAAAATGTACCATCAAATGTGTGTGCAGTAAATTTACTTGTGATCCCATTAGTTGCCCTTTTTAGCTTTTGAGTTAATTTCTCATAATTTAATTAATTCTGACCTTTCTGGGCTCACTTATAAAAGCGTTTCTTTTACACACTATTACCTGATCTGTTTACAGAGAAGTGAATGGGAAAGCTAAACATGAGCCCAATTCAAGCAGGAAGGAGAGGCCGCAGAAGAGAGGTGGTGGAGGCGGGCGCTTCGAACCCTATGGAAACGTCAACAAGAGATACCGCGTTTTCGTCAGCAACATCCCATACGACGTCAAGTGGCAAGCTCTCAAAGACCTGATGAAGGAGAAAGGTAAGGTGTTATGGATAAGGGATTGACTCAGTCAGCTTTGGACCTGACAAAAAAAAGATGCAGCATCCAGGGTCATTTTGTTTGACCACTGCCGCTTTGAAGGGCTTTTGGGAATTTGTGCAGAAACTCAAGTTGTACAATGTTGCTTGAGATCTGGTGGGAATTATCTGGAACAAAGGTTTTGGACGAGGTCCCTCTCATTTGTCCGTCAACTAAGGAGTTGCTGCAGACTTGCACAAGAGCTGTGAACCTGGATGTTAGACTGAACATTTATTCTTCATCGAGATTACTAAAAAACTATTGTGGTTTTTGTGAAGTGGGGGTTGTACACGTGTAAAGCCGGTCCACTACTGTGAAAATCTAGTGGCTTGGGATCATGAGTGGCATATTGAGATGCTTTTCCCCAAGAAATCCATGAAAAAAACATACAGTACATTGCTGTAACATAATGATTTTGCCCAGAAACGAGGGACAAGTTGCTCTCACTTGCAACATGTAATTAACGGTAAAAACCAGAGCTCTCATGATTTACAAATAAGCCCAAATTTTGGGGACCTGTCAAACAAATCATTTGTGATGCAGCAACTTTCAGCAGGGATTAGTTTAAAGTGCTCTCTTAAATGTTCAATATGGATTTACATGTGCCGTTACTCTTGTGAAAGTACTTGTAGTTATAGGGTATTGGAAAAGCGTTAGATGTATTATAAGTAATGCACTAAATATGCATTTACTTGAAGTTAAAGCATGTGTTAAGAAAGGTACAATCCTTTTTTCAAGAGGAGTGCCTGGTATTCGTTTTATGACAACTGACTGTGGAGTTAAATTGCATTTTCTCTTTTAGGTGTGACCTTGACAAGCAAATGTTTTCTCAGCAGATCTCCATGTTGTGCCAAACACGGCTATGCGTTGGAGGTTTCTTTGGGGTACAGGTCTACAAAATGAAGCAACTTCTTATGCACTGTCCTTGTCTCTAGAGGTTTGGTCACTGATGTCCATTCGTTGAACAGACACGTGATCTGGAACGAAGGCGTGGCTGTGGTCGACGTTCAATCAAAATTTTGATATTGTGCGTTTTAAGGAACAGGTCCACTTTAATAACATGTTTGCAGTTAGAGAAGTTTCTTTCCCCTAAGAGCTTGCCTTCATTAAGATTATGGTTAGTTTTCTAGCTGTAGGTTTCTTCTTATACTCAGTTGATGGGCGAATGTATTGATGCATTAGCCTGATGTTTAAAATGGCGACATTTGACAAAGTATGCACAGGTTTGCAATGAAATGGACTGAGGCATTGAAAGGGGTTTGCCTACTTGAAACTATTGGGTCAATTATCTTCAGTTAGAAGGTGTTGTTCACGGCATTATATCAAAATAGGAATCCTGATGGCCATTTCAACAGTTGTTGTCCTCAGTCTATTGCTTTTGGTGCTTCGGGAGAATTCCAACAAGGACAGGCTAAGAAGTCTTCATTTTTTTTAAAGACCCAAGCTTGCTTTTTGTAGACCTGTACCATATTGTGCTGCTGCTGAGGTGCTGGGGGAACGCGCAGGACTGGCAGTCTGAGCTCACTGTCACCGGCCGCCCTACTTGTGTCTGCTCTAAACCCCCATTGTTCTCTCGGCTTCTCTCCCCTTGGTGTGTGTCGTCTCTGGAATCTGATTTGTAGTGGGTGAGGTAACGTACGTGGAACACTTAATGGACGCAGAAGGCAAATCGAGGGTAAGTGCAAATACATACAAATAAAACATGAATAATCCTAGACAAACCTGTGTTTGTCAGCTTTGGTGTCTTTATTTTCATTGTTGGGAATTGTTCAGCTTCAGAAACTTGGTGGAGTGTGTGAGATGGTGACACGCCGGAGGCGTGTTTTATTTGGTGTCGTCTGGGGCACTGACCTGAGGGTTGATGCCCTTTTTATAAAAGGACTTCAGCGTTCTTTGAAGCCAATCCTGTGGCATTGCAGTATCTGAGTGACAATGTCCCTTTTGGTTGCTGGATTTGCTCCTTGTGAACTAAAGGGTTCTAGTCTGCAAGAGGTTGTTACAAGGCTGTTAGATGGTTGTTAAATATAACCGTAGAACTGCTTTACTGGAAATGTTATCTCCAATATCTTAGTAGTGGAGAATCCTATCTCACTGTGGATTTTCTGCCCTTTGGATGTTGGAAAAATAGTCCTTTAATATTCACCAGACTTGCCTGCATTGTGTTAGTGACTGGGAAAAAATTGTGAGATGTTAAAATTGTAATTTTATTTGGAAACAAAGTTGTGGCCAAGGCTGTAGGCTTGTGTGATGTTGAACTTTTGATTGTGCATGAGTTCTCTTTTTTGCTTACATTTTGTAAATTTAACACTTATTTTAACCGTTGCCTTTACTAATTTCAATTATTCTTTACTCCTTTTTGGCGCGGCCTGTTCTGATGTCTTCAATCAACAAAGGGTTGTGCGTAAGTAGTCTCTATCCATTTTTATATTTTTTAATTGTTGGGTCAATGCTTCTCAGATGACCAAATGGAAATGTTGCAATCCCGTTCAGGTTAACCAAGTGGAGACACATGCACCAGTGTCTTTGTTAAAAACAGGTTTTTGGAAAGGGTAGTTATTACAAATCTAACAGTTTGTTTATTGATTTCTCTAATGGGATATTCTGTATATTTCTGTCAGCGTGGTTGAGTTTAGGACGGAAGAGCTAATGAAGAAAGCAGTGGAGAAGGTCAACAAGCACAACCTCAATGGACGACCCCTAAAAGTGAAAGAGGTAGGCCGCAGCAAGAATGAGCAGAAAAACAATGAGCAGCAAAGAGATCAAAATGTCAGTTTCAGATTTCCCTGTGTCATATTTTCATGCTTTTGTCAGGACCCAGATGGTGTGATCGCTCAGAGAGAAATGAACAAGGCTCAAGGTGGAGGACATCCAGGAGGCCACGGCGGAATGGGAGGAATGGGTGGAATGGATCGCATGAACATGGATCGTATGAACATGGATCGCATGGGCCCTGGACCGAATAGCTCCGTAGTCAACATTCCTCCGAGCCTGATGAACAATCCCAACATCCCCAACGAGGTCATCCACGGTCTCCAGGCTGGCAGGATTGGTAACACTGTCTTTGTGGCTAATGTGAGTATTCCAGAGTTGTCCCAATGTTGTTTCTCCCCCCCCTCAAAAAAGTAGCCAGTAAATAATTTGTATTTTTTATGACAAAATGACACAACTGACTTATAGTTACAGCATTACCTGTTAGTGTACAGCTGTTAATTTAATCAAACCGTATAGTTGTTTGAAAATATGGTGAGAAACCTTAGTTTAGTCTGACTCTTCTTTTTGGCCTTGCCTATGTTTAAACAAGTAACCATCTCAAAAATGTTTCCTTGTGCCTACAGCTTGACTACAAAGTGGGCTGGAAGAAACTGAAAGAGGTGTTCAGCATGGCGGGCATGGTGGTGAGGTCCGACATTCTGGAGGACAAGGACGGGAAAAGCAGAGGCATGGGCACAGTCTCATTTGATATGCCCATTGAAGCAGTCCAAGCTGTCTGTATCCTTTTTTTGAAAAATGTTGGATCGGGATCCCCTCGTGTATACATAGACTGTTAATCCAGTAGAATCACATTGTTTCAAAAACGTCTACCTACGTTTTCCTTAATGATTTCACAGCTATGTTTAATGGGCAGCTGTTGTTCAACAGAGTCATGCACGTCAAACTGGTATGTTGCCTAAACCTCACTTTTACATTAGATCACATTATGATCAGAGTGCATAGTCTGAATGCATTTATGTTTGCTCTTGTCAGGATGAGAAATCCCTGCCCAAAGGGGATTTTGGACCACCTGACAGATCTGCTGCTGCTCTTCCCCGTAAGTATACATGTAGCTTTCTTCACTGCGATTAAAAAATGCCCTGTAAATAAAATACTTTAAATGACTCGTAGGATAGTTCAGTATTATAACCACAGTATCCTTTCCAGTTAAATTTAGTTACTTCACTTTGGTGCAAAACTGCATCTGTGATATAAAAACACACAGGTAGCAACAATGACTGTGTTTGCCACTTGAATATCGCCAAAGATATACACTGGGTGGTCTTTCAGGAGCCACTGGGGCCTCGCTGACGTACTGAACATTTAGATATTTAACGAATATTTCACAGTGGTGCTTCCTCTGCAGTTTTGATACCAAAGAATAGGAATACTGTGGACATGACATTTTTTATCCAGTTTATTTCTACAGACACAACATTTTTAGACAATGTCTTAATACTGAACCCATTTTCTCTGCCCAGGTGGCTTGAGTGGTATTGGTTTGGGCCTGGGACCTGGTGGCCAGCCCATTGATGCTACCCAACTCAACAGAGGAGGTGGTGGTGGTGGAGGAGGAGGAATGGGCAACATGGGCCCTGGTGGAGGTAACTAGCTCCAGCATTGTTTTTGTTAAACTCTTGAATAAAAGACACCAGTGAAATCAGTAGCTTATCATCAATCTTCTTACTCATAGGAATGGATGGAATGGGCTTTGGCAACATGGGAGGTCGTATGGGAGGTGGTGGTGGCGGCGGTGGTGGTGGTGGTGGAGGAGGAGGAGGTATGATGAAGATTTTTACCTCAACTGCTGCATTTACTGTTAAAGTAAACTCAATTTTTCCTCTAAATGTATCAGATTTATTAACATTAATTTTCATTAATTTCAAATTTTAAGCACCCAGAGTCTGGTGTCATAAAAGCAGCAGATATATCCATACCCAGCCTGTCCTCTCTCTGGTTGAGCCCTCTGGTATTAAGACTTTCCTCTCCTCTGCTCTAGGAATGGAAAACTTTGGAGGAATGAACAACATGGAGCGTTTCGGCTCTTCAGGGATGGGCAGAATGAACGGTAAGGAGATGCGTCGAGCGCTCCAAAGCAAGCGTGAAACACTTTCACGTCTTGCTTTTTGTTTCTAATGGTTTCATCTCTTGCATTGTCAGAGATGGACCGTGGGATTGGTGGTGCTTTTGACAGGGAGTTTGGGCGAAATGAAATGGGAATGTCTCGCAATAATTTTGGTGACTCCTTTGAAAGAGGAATGGGTTAGTATTTTCAGGATTTTGTTTGAAATTCCTCTGGTAGCTTATCTGATAAGCCTCATCAGGTGTGATGCTAACATCAGCTTAGACGGTTGATATAACTGTTCTCTTATTTTCTTTCTTTTGTTAACTTGTTTATAGGAAACTCCCTGGGTATGGAGCGCATGAGCTCTGGAATGGACCGCATGGGAACCAGCATGGAGCGCATGGGAGGGATGGAGCGGATGGGCATGGACAGGATGGAACGCGGGTCTGACCTGGACAGGCTGGGCTCTGGGTTCGACCGGATGGGCTCGGGGATGGACCGGCTGGGGCCTAGTATGGACAGGCTTGGACCTGGCCTGGAACGCATGGGCTCCAGCATGGAACGCCTCGGCCCATCTGGGTTTGACCGCTTGGGCTCGGCTGGTTTGGATCGCATGAGTTCCGGCCTGGACTTTGGCTCCTCAATGGGTATGGAACGCATGGGCAACACAGGGATCGACAGAATGCCCAGCAGCTTCGACCGCATGGGCTCCACTGGAGGAGGACTTGACCGCTTCTCCTCCGGTGGCCTCGACCGCATGACCTCCGGCATGGATCGGATGGGGTCTGGAGGTGTTGGTGGCCAGTTTGATCGCTCTGGTGAAATGGATCGTGGATTTGGTGGGAATTCCTTTGGAGGAGCTGGAGGAACTGGGGGCAGCAATATCAGGAAGGGATGCCAGATCTTTGTCAGAAACGTAAGTATTTCTCTGCACGGAAGTTAATAATTAATTTGAAAAGGATCTTCTCATGTAGGATTATAATCAATTTGGATTTTGTTTTTCAGCTGCCATTTGACTTCAACTGGAAAATGCTGAAGGATACCTTCAACACATGCGGTAAGGGTAGTCATAGTTTGTAAATATTAAATTGTTTGCTATTTTACATTAAGATGACCCCTAACATTGATGCTCTTCCCTCTGCAGGCATGGTTCAGTATGCCGATATCAAGATGGAGAACGGCAAGTCCAAGGGCTGTGGCGTGGTTCGCTTCGACACCCCTGAAACTGCAGAGCGCGTCTGCAGGACCATGAACGGCTATCGGCTGAATGGAAGAGAAATCGATGTTAGGATTGATAGAAATGCATAAATTATTTGTCTGCATTTGCCATTTCATTTAGTCCCTAATGTCCAAACTCTCTATCATCTGACTTGCCGTTAGGATAGTCAGATTAGATTCACTTGGTTTGTTGGATATTTGTAACAGTAAAAGTTATTTTAGTTAGTAATTGTTCCCAGTGAAAGTGTTTTAGTTTTTGCTTAAATTTTACTTTTTTTTTAGAGACCAAATTTTTAATTTTCTTTTCTCTCATGCTTCAACTGTCATTGCCTTTGGTTCTATAAGGTGTTTTGATAAATAAACCTCAGTATTTGAAATGCTTTGTTGGATTATTTTTTTTTATGTTATTGCATTTCCTGTCAATAATAGTGGACCAGTGAACAGATTATAAACTTGCAGCTTTCTTGTGATTGTCGTATTTAAAGCTAGATTAGTCACACATTAATAACATTTGATGACAGTTTTAGTCGTTTACTAAACGACCAACCCAAAGCTGGAAAACTGGGAGAGAGACTACACAACTATCTGAACTACTATTAGAGAAACATCACAGTTTGCAGAGATAGGCAAACAGTCATCTAATGTTGTTTTTCCAGAAGAGAAAGTGGTGTTTTGGAATCAAAGCTGAAACTTGACAGTGTTTCCTTTACTGTTAGTTAATTATTCTTGCTGTAAATACTGCAGCGTTTTCCTTTCTGGGTTAATATGATTAGAAATGCATGTAGTTAAATGCCAATTAGCAATATATCAATTTTAGTTTATTATTGAAGCTTATTTAAAAACAAAAGTGCAGGTAAAGCATGGGGGAATATTATGCTTGGGAGCTATCTGTTGAGCGCTCATGACCCCCTTCGCGGATACAGAAGGTCACCACCGTAAGATGTATGTATTCTGGAGCTCTATGGCTATAGATATGCATGACTGGCCTTTCCCAAAAGTTTCTCATCTGGGAAACGTCTCTCAAAAGGACATTGTTTATGGACTTGTCATTGACAATAACAAAGATGACTTTCTGGTGAACAACATTCTCATTCTTGGAAAATTTTATTTGCACAAATCCAAGTATATGAAATTGAAACCTATAAGTTTAATGTGTTTCATTCTGAGTTTCTTTCTTACATAAAAGCCCTTAAAGTCATGAAAAACAAAAATGCATTGAAACTTCTTAGTATAATAGAATAACATGAATCACAGGTATATAGCCATTAATTTAATTTATTATTATTTTCATGTATCATTTTACATATTTTATTTGTTCTTGTTCTGTATGCACTTTGTCCTTTTACCATGTTGTTTGTAAATTTGAATTTGTTTAATAAATTTAAAAAAGAATTAAAAAATAAAAAAGGTCACACCGGAAGAAGGTCACAGGCATTACGTTCAAGATGGCGTCCCCCCTGTGTCAGTGTTACCAGGTGAGTTCTTTGGGTCTTTTTGTGTTAAATATCAGCATTTAAACATCACGAAATAATAAGGGAGGAACTTAAAACCATTTTTTCCAAGTAACACCACCAGTGACTATGAGCGTTGGACTGTAGTTTACTGACGAGGCTGGTAACGTCGCGTTAGCTCAGCTAGCTCTTTGAATAGCAACATGTCCAGCCGGCGCGTGAACTCTGACACACAGGAAGAAATGACAGCTTGTATATATGTATAGCTGCATGTTCTGACTTTACACAATGCCGCACAGTGAATAGAGTGTCTGTCTTTTGGTTATAAACACGATAACTTCATTGACAAGTCATTTCTTCCCACAATAATCACCTTCTCATGTAGCGCCGACGGTTGAGCTACATATTACTACGTCACATGTTGTTGTGTTTTTATCAATGAAATGCCCAACTGTTTGTCTCGAGCCAGTTAAAATGTCAACATGTGTATATAGCTGCATGTTCTGACTTCCCTATGCCCTACAATGAATTTTAGTTTAAAGCTTCAAACTGTCCTGTTTGCTGCCTTTTATTAAACCAGATAATGATGTTATACTGCACTACAGCTTTTACTCTGTGTTATAATCTATTTTAGCTTCTATCCTAGCTTTTATTTTAGCTTGTTTATATTTTCTAATCTTTAATGTTTTTATAACTGTTTTAAGTATGTCTTAATGTTCTTGAATGTTTATGTAAAGCACTTTGAATTGCCCTGTTGCTGAAATGTGCTCTACAAATAAAGCTGCCTTGCCTTGCCTTACTAAACTACTACTACTACTCTGTCTCCAGATGTGTATGAGAAGAGGCTTGGTGGCATTCCCTTACTCTTACCTGCTACTTCACAAAAGACCCAATGTCTACAGGATACGTGGGATCCTCCTCAAATGTTCTTCACAGGTACGAACACCTGACATAAACTGTATTACTACTTTATGGATATTCTGACGCTGTACTTTGCAGGTTATCTGCCTTCTTCATCTGTGGAGAGGTTTCCTGGTGTTTGGTTGGATTATGCTCTCTCAACGCCGAACAAATCTCTCTGCAGTTTTATATAAAAAGACCGACTTATACTTGCTTCTTGTTTTTTTATTGTTGTAACCTAGCAAAATTAACACACACACTCAGTTGCCAATATTAAGTACAGTCAAGTAAAACTACTGCAGTCTAAGACAACAATCCTGCAGTAAATCCCACCTTGAGGAAGTCCAGTTTTTGTTGAAACTGTGTTAGAGAGGTGTTGATTTAACATTAGGCCAGTTTTGGAAGATGAACTGTGCTGTTGAATTGTATTGCATTATGCAGAGTCCATCACTGATATAAATGGGATGAAAAAGATAATAGAGACACCTGCCAGTATAATTCAATACAGTTCCAACAACACGACAAACTACAGCCTCCAAATTTACCATAAACACCTCTGACTGAACGTCATAAACTTCATGAAGGTAGGATTTATTGCAGGGCTTTTCTATTAGACTGCATCCATTTCCAAAAGAAGCAGGAGCACTTTAAATGACAGATATGTAGCATAGACTATATTCCATGAGATTACATCTGCATTGACTTTTATTTAGTGCTTTGAAGATAGCACGTTTGCTGAAATATCAGCTCTTGGCATGACGTCTACTACAGTGCATATCTATCATTCTAATGTGATCTTGCTGTCTTTGCAAGTTATTAGTATGGCACACACCCCCCTGCAGGTCATAAATTTAAGTTTAATTGAACTGCTACAGACATGCTCGGAGTAAATTAATCCTATGTGTTGTTTCTTATTCATACCGACAAGGTGCCTCAGTCACCTCTTCTGCAGGTACGGTATTTGTCAGGGGAGAGAGGCGGTGGCAGAAGAGGTTTCATAGGGGAGCTTCTGGAGAACATTAAGCAAGAGCTAAACAAGAGCAAAGAAATGAAAGACAACATCAGGAAGTTCCGGGAAGAGGCCAAGAAACTGGAGGAGTCAGATGCATTGAAACAAGCTCGAAGGAAATATGTTAGTATTTGGTCACACACAGCATTTCTATCCATTTCATTATGAAAAACTAGTGTTAAGCTTGCTAATGCCCCCCCTGTGCTTTTACCAGAAAACTATAGAGTCTGAAACGGTGAAGACCTCCGATGTGCTCAGGAAGAAGTTGGGAAACATCTCTGAGACAGTTAAAGAGGTAAATGTGACGAGTATTTGAATCAGATGCAGCCTTTCTTTTGATTGCCATGTATACATTTAAGTCGATCCATCCACCCTTACAAGATGTGTGTGTGTGTCTGTGTGCATTGACAGGGACTAGAGGAGGTCAGTCGTACAGAAATTGGGAAGAAAATCAAGGATGGAATGGAGGAAGCAGCCAAAACAGCGAAGACCTCAGCAGAGTCTGTATCTAAAGGTGGAGAGATGTTGGGGAAGAGTGGTGCGTTCAGAGCAATATCACAGGTATGACTATTTATTTTTTATTTTTTATTATATTTCCTTGTTTAAAACTTAAACTGCATTCATTGTTTTTTCTCTCTCCTGAATAAACTAAGGATGCATATACATTGAAACGTAATCTTGTATTGTAAGATTGGGCATGAATCTTAAGACCTGTGCGACTTAATTACCAAGTGCACTGCTCTCTCTGTTGCACTGTTTGGTAAATCATTTGTCAAATTCTATTCATAGAAACTGCTCAAGGTTAAGGATAAAGGCAGGGAAATAGTAATGTACTATTGAATATCACTATGAAATTAATTAGGAATAAAAGAAACTCCAGAAAATGATATGCCTGAGTACTGGAACTTATTTATAGTTCTCTCGTCTGCTCCCTGTTCATTTGTTTCCAGGGCATGGAGAGTGTGAAGAAAGAGATCGATGACCTGGGTCACACCGGCCCTTATCGGCCTCCTGCCAGACTCAGGAAGAGGAGTGAGTTCTCCTCCAAGGGGGCAGGGGATGACAGCAAGGTCTTCGAAGCCAACGAGTACGTGAGTGCCCTCTGCCTTGCCCTGATACTGAGAGGGGAACGCCTCTCAGGTTCAGAGATAGATGATACCACTTACTGTATATGGCCGTATACAGTCTAATCATTATTATTCAAATACAGGAAATTGAACCAACCCAAAGCTGGCAAACTGTGAGAGAAACTACAAAACTATCTGAACTACTATTAGAGAAACATCACAGTTTGCAGAGATAGGCAAACTGTCATCTAATGTTGTTTTCCAGAAGAGAAAGTGGTGTTTTGGAATCAAAGCTGAACCTTGACAGTATTCCCAGTGTTTCCTTTACTGTTAGTTAATTGTTGTTGTTGTTGTTGTTGTTGTTGTTGTTGTTGTTGTAAATACTGCAGTGTTTTCCTTTCTGGGTTAATATGATTAAATGTGATGGTCAACAGGAACAGGTGTTTCCCTTGGCCCGCTGTCTGAAGCTTTACTTTGTGTGTTCTTCAGGGAAGCAATGGGTGTGGTGCTCCACAAAGACTCAAAATGGTACCAGCAGTGGAAGGACTTTAAAGACAACAATATGGTCTTCAACAGTAAGGACTAACTGATCTCTCTTTCTTTCTGCCTGCATCCTTGGCTGTTTACTTCAGCTTTAAGTCAGCTTTTAATGAGTGTACCAGCAATTCTCTGTTGCATCTTCAGTAAGTGATATGGAGTCCATGTCAACTAGCATAAAACCAGAGGCTTTAAATATGCAATTTTGTGTGGGAAAAGAATCATAAAGGGAACGGAGAACATCCTTTAATTGCTGAGTAGTGATGAAGTTAAACAACATGTTGGATCTAGTTGAACAGTTTGCAAGAGTTTAATGGAGTGCACATCATTCAGACTGTCCTACATGTGATGCTGCTATTGTTGGGCATTTTACACAGTTCTAGTGAGATAAATGAATCCATAGCAAAATGTTCACAAGTGCTAAAACTCATGTAAGATGTATTTGTGCCTGGGCGGCTTGGAACACTTTGCTAACCTTCAGGCTTATGAGGCCTCATTAATAAGCATTTGCCGAAAGGGTCAGTTAATAAAAGATGCTGCTATGGGATTAGGTGGAGAGTTTGTAACATGGAGGTTTTAAAATGTACATCACTGTGCTGGTTTAGACGATATTATGCATATTAGTTAGGGAAACAACGTTGATGATTAATAATAATGTCTGGGCAGGTGAAAAAAAAATGACCTGGGTTACAGTTAGGAGGACATTGTGCAAAGTCAACAGATTTGCAGCTATGTAGATTTCCGTAGCTGTTGTTGCAGCATCAACACTTTTTACTCTACCCTAAATACTGTGAGCCAGTACATCCGTTTTCAGTAATATGATAAATCTACTGCAAATGTCTTTTTTGGCTGATTTAAGTCAGCCCTCCAGAATTGCCCTCCTTTAGCTTCAGTGGAACTGGTAATATAGGAATGCATTCACTGATTACTTGTGCCTACACAATATCTTACACAGCATAAAACAACCCACATGCAGCACTTTTTAGTGGCGTCACATGGTATATGATCTGTTTGAAGGCTTTTTATTTAATTCAGCAGAAGACTGCAGTTTTTGAGATGCAAAAATGCAGAGAGGCATGAAGCTCAGACATTCTTGAACCCCGGATATTGCTTGTTGCATGGGTTGCACTATCGCCCAACCCTGCTTAATACACTAACATTTTGGAAGTGTGTGATTCTGTGTGAGCGGACTGAAGAGATGTGTGTGTTTTATGTTTATTCATCAGGACATGTATTGGAATCATACAATGCTTCATCAATCACCCAGCAGCGATGCACAGCAGCCTTTTGCTGAGCCTCAGATTTTAGTCTTTCATTCCTCCATGTCCAACCAGTGGACCCTGTGGGATTTCATATTTGTGACAGGAAAAATTATGTCTAATCTCTGTATATGACCTTACTATGAAATTTGAAGGATTTGCTGATCTGAGAGAATTGCTTTTACCCAACCTGCATGTGTGTGTGTGTATATATGTGGAAGAGATGAAAGTCTAATAAGCCCTCATTCCTTGGTTCACTGCAGGGTTCTTTGAGATGAAGATGAAGTATGATGAGAGCGAGAACACCCTCATCAGAGCATCTCGTGCCGTCACCGACAAGATGACTGACATCTTAGGTGAGAGACCTCTGGTTTGATAGTCTGCATGAATCACACTGAGAGGTCGAATCAAGCTGTAACAGAGAAGATACAAAGGTTGTGTGTACTTCAGAGTATCTACGGGTACCTATAAATTATTTTTTTTAAATCATATATACATTATGTTCTACAGCTTAAAGATAAGGAAACTAAAGTTAATGGCACAGATTGTGTAGCCTTAGTAAGAGACCTGTTATGAGCCCAGCAGTAGGTCAGTTGATATCAGCAACTTTCTTTTGTCACAAATGCTTCTATACATGTAACTACTTAGCCTTAGTCTGTTCTGCTGCTCATTTTCCGTTTGCTGAATGTCTGTGTTCATGTGTTCAGGTGGGCTGTTTTCTAAGACGGAGATGTCTGAAGTACTAACAGAGATCTTGAAGGCAGACCCATCCTTTGACAAAGATTCTTTCCTCAAGCAGTGTGAACGAGATATCATCCCCAACATACTGGAGGTATGTTGGACTGCAAACAACGCTGATACATTACCAGTGGCTGTGTAATGGAGTCATTTAATCCATTTGAGAAAAGTTTTTGTATGAATAGATCAAGTTAGGACAAACGCCTGATGATGTTTCTGACAGGAAATGTTTTATTTGTATGCAACATTGAATTACAGTAGATGTAATTGGGATTTTGTGACACTGATCAGGATGTACAATAAAACAAAGGTTGACCTCTGTCATCAGGTCTTGATTCACCCTTTCAGTTGCATCCAGGAAGTTCTTTTAGCTGGTGTTTGCTCTGTCTCCATGCAGGCGATGATCCAAGGGGAGCTGGAGGTGCTGAAGGACTGGTGTTATGAAGCGGTAGGGCCTTTCTCACACTCGAGTTTGAAGAGCTGAAACAGACACAGATACTTCTTTTGTTGCTGATATGTAAAGGCAGCAGTTAGACCGCCAACAGAGCACATTGGTGATATTGGTGTACATATTGGGAGGGAAATGTTTAGTCATAATGTTATCTTGTTTTTCTCCATGGGTGTGTAGACATACAGCCAGCTGGCACACCCAATTCAGCAAGCCAAAGCCATGGGACTTCAGTTTGACTCTAAGATCCTGGACATTGACAGTATTGATGTAAGTTTGTCCAAATTACACTACACATCATTATTAATGAAGCTTTGATCAGTGGTGGAAGAAATACTCTGATCTTTTACTTATAAAAGTAGCAATACTGTAGTGTAAAAATACTCTATTTCAAGTAAAAGTCCTGCATTCAAAATCCTACTCAAGTATAAGTAGAAAAGTATCAGCGTACTTAAAAAAATACAACATTTGCCTCTGAAATGTAGTGGAGTAGAAGTATAAAGTAGCATTAAATGTACTTGCGTACAATACTTGAGAAATGTACTTGGTTACATTCCACCACTGGCCTTGAGTATTGACACTCCACGGCTCTCCCAGGTTTTTGCTAAATACCAGTAATTCACTAGTTTGCAATTAATACTGGTGTTTTGGTATTCAAAATGCCTGAAATGAACATTTGGCCTCATGTCAGTAGCAGGTAATCTAAATGATTGAAATGAAATTACTTTCTGGTTGGAATATTTTTACAAACTAAATGAAGTAACATAAATTGTCATAAACGAGTAAACGGGTTATGGTGAGCAGATTTAGAATCTAAGCATTAATAGATGCTACTCTTAATCTTCTCTCTTTTTTTATCAGATTGTCACCTGCTTTTGAAAGCAGAGACATGAGAATACATGAGAATGACGACAACAACACTAACAGACAGCCAGTTAGAAGCCTTTTTAATGCACAACAATTGTTTGGCTTCATTTGAAGAGCTTGTGGTTACAGTGTATATGATAATCTGCGGGGAACTTTGTAAATATGCAAAATCAAAGTATAAAACCAAGTCAGGCAAATGTTAGCGTTGTCAAATGTCTTGAAAAGCTATGAGCAAGTGTCACTAGTCTTCATAACTTTATTGTATTTTGTGTTTGGCTGGTACTATTCTCAGACTGTGTTTAGGACCTTACAGGAATTTTGTCTTTGTCAACCATAACATCTGTATTTTTAAATATCTCTTGAGCCGTAAGAAACTTCTTTAATACTTGAATGCTGTCTAAAAACCATGTGTGTTGGTTCAGTAATGTATTTATGTATCCTCTACTCCAGTTGGCCATGGGGAAGATGATGGACCAGGGCCCAGTGCTGATTATCACCTTCCAGGCTCAGTTAGTCATGGTGATCCGAAACACCAAAGGAGAGGTGGTGGAGGGAGACCCTGTAAGTTACACAAACAAACACCACTTTGATGATTAAAGTAAAAAGCATTTAAAACAGAACAAATGTAAATTAAATTGCATTTGTGGCATGTAATGTTCTAGAAATAAAAGACATTTTTCACTGCAGACATTTTGACGTCATAGTAGGAAAAGCACAGGTGTATTCAATAACATTAATGAGAGCTGCAGGCCCTGGTGCTTGGGGTATTGTGCATGCTCACGCACTGGAACATCGTTAATGTTATTAGTTTCACATGTGGTTTTCCTGCTATGACAAGTCAAAATGTCTGCTGTGAAAAAAGTCCATACAAAGCATCAGCTGGCATTTTATCGTAATCACAAATATGTTAGAACTTCTCATAAACGATGCACCGAGACGACATTATGAGACGATTAAGCCGCTTTTTATTTGAGCATGGCTTTTATTTATTTAGACCCACGACCCAGACTAAAGCTTTATTGGTTATTAATCAGCTGTCTTGTCCTCTCGGGGCTCCTCAGAGACACCTGTGATTGGTAAAGAGGTCAAGGTATCCTCTCAGTATTGTGCAGCAGTTGGCATCTTTCCAGTGTGCAGATTAAAAGAGGATTAATGGTGGATGTAGTGTTTTATCAGATGGGTCCAAATGTCTGGACATCAAATGACAGCCTCTGCCCTTATGGACTACAGTATTAAGTGTCTCCTACACTGTTACTCCTCATCTTGTCCCAGACCTTTAAATCTTTTTCCACTTTAAAACTTTCTTGGTTTTAGAGACAAATGGGACATCTGGGTGTTGACTGGGCACAGCTAACTGAAAAATAATGTGAGCAATCACTCTGGGTAGCTGAATCAGTCGCACTGGTTTATTGCCTGTTATCGGTTGCAGACAGACAAATATATAAAACCCAACATGTCTTACAGAAGTAGAGACCAAATACTATTAAATTGGCTGAAGAGTGCTACTTCACGAACGCGGGTATCAAAAAACTGATGCTCTTTGGATCCAAAGACATGAGACCAAAAAAGAGAAAGATTAGACTTGTACTTAGCTTTGTGATCAATAACTCATAACCAAAAAAAAATACCAAGGTATACTGTTCTGCAAAAGCTTAGTGCTTACTTGTCTTCTTCAGGGCACGTAAAACAAGTGACCGCTCACAGATATACCAATATAAGGTTGGTGTCAGCTGCCAGCTGATTGTTATCAGGGTAGCGCTGGATAATTAACACAGGTGCAGTCAATTAGGTGAGTGTGTACATAATTATCGTCAATTCTAACAAGGCATCAATATTGTGAGAGAGGTTAGCAAGGTTTTTCATATAGAAAAATAATTACATAGAAAAAATACCCATGTTAAAATAGAATATATACATAATGGTACAATATAGATGATTCCTCAGCATAGGTTCCAATTCTTCACTTGACATTGGTTACCTGCAAAGAGGAAAGAAGTAAGTGTACACTCTCTAGTTATATATTTTCTATTTTAATATGGGTATTTTTCTATGTGGTTATTGTTCTATATAAATGTCTGTGAATATCTGATGCTATTGAGTATTTATGCTGGACTTACTAACCTTAAAGATATTGATGTTTTGTTAGAATTGACCTAATTATGTACACACCTACCTAATTGACAGCACCTGTGTCAATTACCCAGTGCTACCCTGATTACAATCACCTGGCAGCTGTCGCCAGCCTCGGTAGCCTTTTGGGCTCATGGCTTATATATGGCTAACATAATCACAAAATATGTTTATATTTGATTTATCTATTATCAAATTTTAAGGGTGTCTGTCTTCCCCGTTTTACAGCGATTAAGAAGAATCGAACAGTTAAGAATAAGTATACCCATCTGTTTTTCTCTCCCTCCAGGAAAAAGTGCTCAGGATGATGTACGTGTGGGCTCTGTGTCGAGACCAGGAGGAGCTCAACCCGTATGCTGCCTGGAGACTACTCGACATCTCTGCCTCCAGCACCGAGCAGATCCTCTAAGACTCTTTGATACGCTAAAGAGAGAGAGAACATGCTGTACCTAAACAGGTCCTGGAGCTGGCTGGGAAGAAGGGGCGGCATGAAGATGAGGGACAGACAAGTGGGACACTTCACAGCAGTAATATTGCTAAGTCGTGTTTCTAAACGCTTCACTTTCTCTTTTTTTTACTACACTGGTTTTGGGTTCGGTCACTGCAATCTCTGGGTTTTCTCTGAATGCTTGACAGTTATTTCTAGCCGTTCCTCTGGCTCCCACTAGGGGGCGGTAGACTACCAACAACTCTCTGTCACTGTACTTTCTGCAATGCCTCTGTGGCTGTCCATTTATTGAATCTATGTGGTGCAGGGCAACCATTACCATTTAAGGGATACAGGAAGTTATTTAACGTGGGCTCTGTCCATCAGTCCCTCACTCTCTCTCTCTCTCTCTCTTCCTCTCTGAGGCGTTGTTATCTTGGTGGTTGGTGGTGAGTTGTGGCCAGTCAGTACTCTCCTAGATTCTTGTTTGTATAATAATTGTCCACTGTAATTGTTAAAATGTGAGAAAATCTATATTTATTATGAAAAATAAAGATGACCCCTGTTTTTCACACTAGCAGACATTTTTAACCTTCTACTCTGCAAATAGTTAAACTTCTCTCCTGATCTGGAGGATATTACGTGATTCCTTCTAGGGCAGTCGCTAATTATTTTTTTAAAATTAAATCCTCAAGCGGGATTTTTTGCTATATTTCCTTTGGGAAAAATGCTGCCTGAGTGAATTTTTACAGTTGTATTTCCGGAGCAGATCTAGAGCACTCATTTGCTTTGAGTGAAATGTAGCTGCCTTGGTAAAACGGATTATAGTGAATTGCATTTGACAGCTTCCTTGGTCTGCGGTATATTACCTTTCAGTCCTGACATTAACACCATGTGCCATCGTACAGTTGTGCTCAGATGACATGCTTTGACCTCCAGTGTTGTGGAGGGTTATAAATCACTGCTACATGTGTTCAATGTGCCATGTTGTTACCTACACACCAGAACAATATGGCCTACATCAACAAACCTCTCTTCGACAAAACAATGGAGGTTGCAAAGGCTAAAGGGCACCAAATCTCACCAATAATCTGTCAGCCTTACGATTTGTCATCACATGTCCATGATGGGGTTAGAGGTCGCCTCTGGATACTGTCTGCATGTCTTTGGCGATCCTCTGCTGGCTGTGTGGGCAAATATATTTCACTGAAACACCTTTAGCGTGAATAGACAAGTAATTTGGATTCATGATGAGGACAATTACACCTCATTACAGGCCTATTTTATGCACAGATTTCATTTTGTGTTGGTAACAGACAATAGTTTATATAAGGTCCGAGTATGCAGATTGCAAACAAAGCTGCATCATACTGAGACTTTTTCTCTTGTCAAGCCAACAGGAAATCCTTTTTTTCTTCCCTGCATTTTGCCCATTTCCACTCTGTAAGATGTCACCACCTCAATTAAAATGTCAGATTTTTTTTTTTGTACACTTGTTTTGGTCTGTTTTATAATGTTACGTTGTAAAAAGAGCAAATGAAATCTGGGCTGGATCTCTCTGGAGGGTCTCTGTGCTTTATTCAGGACATGTGCTTAACGTGTCTGAGATGCTTCTGGGTACAGGGTGCAGATGAGACGGTGTGATCACACTACTGTTCATCGTGCGCGGCAGCAGTCAAGACAGCTCAGTACAGATGGTGGGATGCAGAGCAGCACGCAGCAGGATTGATTAGAGCAGCCTTGGGTGAGAAGATGGAGTGATGGTTTATAAACGTACATGTTGTGTATGCCTGCATGTGTACTGTACATCTGTCTTTAACATGTAGACCAGCAGCGCCACTGTTCCTGGGCTGTCCTGGATGATTGATCCTCTCGGTTGCTGAGTTGCGCTGAGGTTGCAGCTCCCCAATGTAGCGCTCATCGCTCAGGGTGCACCCCCGCAACTCACACACACACACAGCTCTCAACACAGGTATTCAGAGGAGCCACCCTGGATAATTCACTACTGGAAGATGTGGTCAGTCAGCTGGATCCTATCAGACACCTCCTGACCAAGAGAAGTTCCGACTCACATCTGTGAGTTTGCACCATAGCCTTTTAACATTGAGTTGACATTGAGTTGACCTAGCAGTGTGATAATCAGCTTGCACTAAATATTCACCTTTAGTGTTAAAGTTAAGAGTATATTATTCCCTCTTGGTTTTCAAGCAGGAGCTGTTTTCATTCATTCACTGTTGCATTCAAACACCTGAGACATTAGAAGCTGGGTGGTGTTGTCACGGTTTGGCTCTGTGCCCAGAGGCCCCCTATGCCTAACCTTGTCAATAGTATGTACAGTTACATGTAGTAGTACTAGATGTTAGTACTAGATCTAGTAGCACTAGATGTAACTGTAAACCTACTCTAGTCGTATTGCCCTAAAACCCCAGAAATAACCTACTCTTTGGAGGTTTACCTCATCTTACTATAATGATATTTGGTCCTCTCGGGCAAGAGTGCATTCTCTCACACACATTTGTTCACACAGTGCTTAAATACTGACTGCCCAAGTTGCAAGGATACACACTACATGGGTAGTTAACAGTTTTGTGAAGTGAACTCAACAGGGATTTATTTTTGCTCTGACATACACCTAAATACCAACGTCACTGTCTGAAGAGCAAAGAAGGTAACAGACATGCAGCTGCTGGCCAACCGGGGGCTATCCTCACATGTATGTGTCTTTCCCCAGGCCCACACACACACACACACACACATACAGAAGTGGTGGTGCTAGGTCAAGTCCCAGGGAAGTAGGGCAGAAGTGCCACATGGACTCTCACACTTGACGGGTGAGTGCTGACATCCCGTCGCGGCCGGGGATCCAGGTTGGCAGCTGCAGCAGGACTAACAAGCCGACTGACAACAGCTCAAGAGGGAAGGACTTGAACAAAAAATCACACATCATAAAACATCAATATGGAAGCAACGAGTAAGAATTTAGCAAACACTTTAAAGTCTGTTAAATGATGTTAACAGCTACCTGACCCGCCAGATAACAGAATAAGGGCAAATATCATCCACTGTAAAAGCTTTCAGAGTGATACCATTAAAGTAACCGACCGTGGCGTTCAGTTCCCCACTGTTAGTGGTTAATATTCATCTTTATATCACAAATGGAAATTTTCCAACACATGTCATGTGTCTTATCCTTCCTTCCCTGTCATCTGTCTGATGCCCCATTAACTATGCTGTCCTTGAGCTCCCCTGGCTCCCAGTCTCCTTAAGGCCGATTTAACCAGCGTCGTCCTTTCCTTTAGTCCTCATTCCAAAAAAAACCTACACAGGTTAACCGCATCCTTTCCTGCATCTGATTATAGCAAAAAGTAGAAGGTGGCAGGCCACAATAACCATCTTATTCCCCTGAGCGGCAAAGAAAAAACTATTTTATGCATCAGATGTTTTCATATGGGCGTAATGCAACATGACATTGTTCTTACTTGATCTGAAGTTGAGCCCTCGCTGCTACAACAATAACTCTCTGATGGGCCCGATGCACAAGAAAGAGCTCAAATGAAGGTCACCAAAGTCTGTCTGTGTGTGTTTATGCATGTATGGGTGCTCGCTCCAGTGCAGTGGGGCACTGTGCCAACATGTCAATTCATGGGCACACAGGAAAGAGCACACACACACTCATACATTCATACACGTGGTCAGACCGCAGAGCGGGGAAAGGTCAGGAGGGTGAGAGAGGGATTAGGCAGGATTATGTGTGTCAGGGAGCTTACTGGAGCACTGTTGGACAGAAGACAGGTGGGATCCTTTCTCCTCTTGTATAGAGACTATGAGGTATTATTCTTTTGTAGTTTTTTTGTTTCTTTGTGTGTCCCCAAACCAGGTACAATATCACAGTGCCGGGGCAACCTGCTAACCCCAACAGGATTACAGCACTTGTCTGGGCTTGTAACACTTTCACAATCATATTTTCTATCCCATCTCACTGGACGCTGCTACCCTCCACACCTCTTCTGCTACAGAAAAATGATTTATGACATTTTTAAATGCTTTTATACGATTCAAAGAATTATATTTGAAAGGATTGGTTCACCTAAATTACAAAAAAATATATATGTTGTCACTTCTATTGCAGTGATACCCAACCTTTTTGGTTTGCGATCCTTTTAAAATGAAAGCAATGTTTACATGTTGACCCCTCTTCATAGGCTTATGTTTTAAAATGTCTTTTTTTGTGCTTTTTCTCTTACCTACATTATATTGGGATGGAGGCCAACATCTCTGATAGAAAAATAAAACCAAAGCCATCTGCATACATACCACCACAGCACATAACATAGCTGATAATAGATGGAGAAAATGGAATAAATGCTGTAACCATGAACTAAAATACATTTTAAAGGCCCATGTATTGACCATGTTTTGTTTTCTTTTATGCTGTTTTCCTCTTCTTCTCTCCCTCTTCACTCATAGTTGGCTCATGGAGAAGTGTATTTTTATTATAAAGCAGAATAAGGGGAACTATTATGATGACATACTCTATAGCCACTCCTTCTAGTACTGTCTCGCAATGAGCTTTCATCTACCTATTAATTTGTTAGTAAATATTTGTATGTTAATACTATGTATTTCCTTTTTTATGATCATGATTATTATCATTTTAATGAATTTACATTTTTTTCTCCACTCATTTACTTATTATTATTATTATTATTATTATTATTATTATTATTATTATTATTATGTTGTCTGTTTGGCTGTATCTCCTTCCTTATATTTATTTATTTATTTATTTTCTTTCCCCTCATATAAAGATAATATTGCTTTTGGATTTATGATTATGCTATGGCACGTTGTCTGGCTCATTCATTGATACTGTATGATGAAACGATTCTGTGTCTTGGAGTACATGTATGGTCTAAGTGAGTCATTAAATAAACACAGCACAATAAGAAAATGTGTTTTTTGTATTTCAGTTGAACCAAAATCATCTCTGCTGTGATTGAACACAATGTTTTTATGTTTTCCTGAACATTGCAATGTCTTTTTTTTTCTTTTTTCAAGCATAATATGACAAAAAAGGTGATGTAGCTTATGAACCTTTGGCAGAGGACGGTTCAATAATACATCTTTGAGCCTTTGTTTGGGGATATTGCCTCACATTAAAATTACATTTCTCTTCTAAAGGTTATCCTCTTCATCTTTTCATAAAGCTACCCTTGTTATTGCAACTCTAACAGTGTTTGGGATCCAATATTGAGGAGCCTATGAAAGTCAGTGGTCAATATGTCCTATCTCATTTTCATATATTGCTCCAGTCCCATAAGATAAGCCAGCGATACCAAATGTGTTATGAAAAAAATCACTTTGCCTTTAATAAAAATACGAGGGAAGGAGATAGAGAAGTGAGAATGACACACAGGACTGGTTTAGCATTGGAAATGAGTGCCAAAGCAGGCAGCACATTTATGGAGGGTCAGGTGTGCCTGTTCAGCAGTAATAGGCAGTGAGAGTGCTCTAACCAGTCCCCTGTCTCACCCAACCATGCACGTCCAGAGACCAGCAGGACGTGGAAGACGTGCTGGAACTCCCAGAACCGACATTACAGCAGAAACGTGGGACAGTGCGGCTGCGTCAGACACAGCTCTGTGCGTCTGCATGCGCTGGTGCTGATAAATACTCACTCACTCAGCGTAGGCACAGACGAATTACTCCCAAGTCATGAAACACCCATTCACTTCAGTTTCCTCAATGTACAATGCTTCTTCCTTTCTGTCACTTTCATTCAATCTTCAATTAAAGGGGGACTGCACAGATTATACACATCAAAGTCTGTTTACAGGTATTGGGGAGTATTGATAGTAGCATTATATGAAAAAAGATGTAGCCTATAAAGCTTTTCGTGGCACCAGAGGGAGCTGCACAAAATCTGATAAATGTCCTCAAGTGATGTCACTTGAGTCAGCGTCCATTGGAGCTGAAGACAAGTTTGAAAATGAAAAAAAATCTGGAGGTGTTGAGTTGGAAAGAAGTGAGCTTACCAGACCTCCGTAGTCCGCTCTTCTTCTCCTCTCGAGGCTACATTAGCCACTAGTAGCACATACACACATCCAAATCTCCAACCAAAATTTCAGCACTTGAGTTGCATTTTGGGTAATGTAGGCGCAAGGTTTTGACAAGGAATAATGAATGTTGTAGGAGTGTAACCTTGAATCATGGATTACTTTTTAAAATTCAAATCTGCCTTGATGGTGGCAGATAAAAATATATGTTGCAAAAGTATTCAAAATTATTCAGATAAGCAAATCACCAAATCAGCATATGATCTGCAAATTTCAACAATATAAACAAAGTAATGTAAAGGCACATTAGCATATAGAAGAAAATATCAATTACTTTCTCTGTCTCTCTCTCTCTGTCTGTCTCTTGCTGAGTTCAAATTAAAATTCAAGTTCACTCTTGGTGTGAAATGCGTCTTAAAGTGCATTAAGAGAGACTACTGACTTCTTGGCTCCCATAGTTTCATATATTTAAAACTCAAGTAAACTCAAATCAAGTTAACCTAAAGCTATTCCCTGCCAATCACTAATCAGCATGTTCTTAAATAACACAATTAACGGCTCGTGTAGTGCACTGCATGCTGCTTCTGATGCTGACGCCATCTTCAGTATCATAACTTCTTTCAGATTAAAAGTAATGATGACCAAAAGGGGACATTATATTGTTGAAAGATTAGGGGGTTTACTGTACATAATACAATATAAATGCACAAATGTCAATGTCAAAATTTACAATTCCTCCATCTAAGGTAAATTACCATTCAAAGATTGCTGCTTCTTTCACACCATTCATTATTTCCCACCCACTAATACCTGAATCTGCTCTTTCCGATCATTTTTCATGCTTTCCCATCCTTTTGAATCTCATGCATTAGCCAGTTTCTAACCGTTTCAATTCCATTATCACCTCTCCCCCTCCCCATCTTTTTCTAAATCTAATCGCCTGTCCACCCAAGACACCATCAGCATGCCCACCCTAATTGCAGGCAGCAGATTCTTTATGAGAACGGCGATTCTGCTGAGAGGAGGAAAAACAACGGAAGCAAATGCTGTTTCTATTGATCAGCCAGCGTCTCTGTCCTCCCTCCAGCCGGCTGTGTTTACTGCTCCTGTTCAGAGGTCTGATATGTCATAAGATTTAGTGGCCCGGTTGCCCACATTAGCCTCTGCAGGAAGAAATTTTCCGTAGACGACGAGCAGAGGAAAGCCTGGCTGTAAATACAGGCTGCTCTCCTTAACAGACGCACACGGCTTCATAAGTTGTCTGGAGGAGTGTCAAACATGGCCATTAACTTCTGGCCTCAGAGACAACAGCGCAGACAACACAGAGGGCCAGTCTGAAGAAATTTATCACTCTCCTCCTTACATGGAGAATGAGCAGCTTAGACCTCTGAGGGAAAAGCAGTATATCATATCATAGGAGGCAAATTAAAGTGTTTGGTGACAAAGGACTGATCAACAAGTGGAGGAGAAGAGGAATATTAGTCAAAGCTCACACGAAGCGTAATAAAATGACTTATTTTCAGTGAGTATGCCATGATTCATATATGTTTTCCTTTATACCCATGGGTCATGTGGGCAGACGCTGTGACAGATCGCCTCACTTCCAGTGACAGCGACTCTATGGGAGTAAATCAGACATGGGGCTGAGGCCAAAGGACAGCTGGAGTGGGCTACAGGTACTGCTCCGCTGCTCTGCTAGCCCTCGCTGCTCTCCACAGCCTATCAATAACTCTAATGATGATGGAAGAGCGGTTAGATTAACTTTCCGCACTGTTACCATGTCTGATCAGTCATAAAGGCCAGTGGGCTGGGAAAACAAATGCTATCTTAAGGTTTGCATTTGCATAGAACAAATTACAGCCTGCTAATCGCTAAAAAAAGAGGATATTCTGGCTGTCCTCAGAGAAATCACAGATCAATCCAGGATACAGAGCCTTTAGGAGTGAGAGGTCACCCTTCACTCCCTGCCTCTGAGTGCGTGTGTCCGCACTATGGTTGGTTTGCTTTTTTCTCTGCCGCAGCATGAAGGGTAGATGAGGTTGTGAATAAAGAGTTTCATCGTCTCATCAATAGTTATCAAGGTCAGGGTCAGAGAGACAGACAGGTAAGGTGATTTATTACTGGACGGCAGAAGGTGGAGCGTGAACGAAGGGGAAGTGAGGCCATAGCCTACAAGAAAGGAGGAATGAAAAGCCAGAAGAGGAACATTAGAGATTGAACTAACCCAAGGACAAAAATACAGAGACACCGTGACGCAGTGCACTGGGAAATGTTTTAGAAGTGAAATGCTCAGGGCAGTTTGATGCCCATGCAATTCACTTCAGCTGTAAGTCAGATGTTCGTACAGAGAGAGGTCACTTCTGAGTCCACTAATCAAGTATGTTCGACATGTCCACCTTGGGCAAATTATCAGCAATCCCTAAACAGCACAAGTTCCTCTTTGAGGATTAGTGATGTTAGATAACGTGAGGATTTGGGACCTGCATGGCCTGTGATGAATCATGGTTCAGCACTGCTAATTAGCCCAAAAGTCTGTTTCTGTTCTTATTCATATGGCTTTCTTTATTGCGTGACTTTGTGTGATTAACTTTAATCACTCACTTTCTTGGTTGAAGATCTGTAGTGCAGAACCTCGCAACATAAGTCCCATTAATTTACTGTAACTTGCGTGTTCCTCAGCTCTGCGGTGTTTCCTTGCAATCCCCTGTCAAATTACACAAGTGGTGAGGGTGACATAGTTAATCCGTCACACTGTTCTCAAGAGAGTCTTCCACGGGCTAATCGTGCTTCAAAGAATAATTGCAGTCATTTAAAAGCAATGCGTGAATGGTATTTGATAATATGAGTTCAGTTTCCCCACAGACTCCTTTTCCCTGTGATCCTGCACACCCTTGGTTATGTTCTGCCAGTGGCAAGGACTCTGCTGTGGGGTCTACTGATTGCTTGTGAATGTTTATACTACTATGAGATTGGGGTTCTGTCCCTTAGTGTCACACCTATAAGGACACCCCTGTTTTTTTTATTTCTTAAAGCACTAGTTGGTAATATTGAGAGTAAGTTAATGTGTATTTTAAATCTAGCAACATACCTTCACTAGAGGGGCGACCTCTAGCTCGCCCGGTAGTAGTGTGCACCCCATGTAGGCTGAGTCCTTAGTAGTGGTCTGGTAGTTTGCTGTGTGTCATCCCCTCTCTCTCTCTCTCTCTCTCTCTCTCTCTCTCTTTACTTTCCTGTCATTCTCCAGCTGCACTAATAAAAAAGGCAATAAAAGCCCTTTCTCTAAACATTGGTAGCTTGCTATGTTGAATTTTGCGAAAGTTATGTGTGTTTCAACAAGAGCCTACCGTCATGCTCCTGGCTCTGCTAGACTGCACGCATAGGCTCAGAGGTAGCCTACTTTTAGTTAAATACTAATGTCAGCATGCTAACATTCATACCGTAGACTGTAGATGGACGATGCGTCTCCACTTCCCCCCACTGTACAGAAGTGAATCCAAAATATCCCGGATACAGGAGCTTGATCTTGAGATTTTTACGTCATTTAAAGGCCAGAGTCTGCGCAGTAGGTAGTGATCGGGCGGTGGAGCCGCGGTAATAATAAATAAATAAATTATTAAGACCAAACTTATCAGAAAATTGAATACTTGAACATACATCAGCATGATAAGAACTAAAATGACAGAAACCATCTTTGGGAACAAAATATTTGACGTGTATTTTGACTTTTTAGTTTGGCCCATGTCCCATCCATCAACATGGAGGGGGCGGGACTTACATACTTGACCTATACTGCAGTCAGCCACCATGGGGCGATCCAGATGTTTTGGCTTCACTTTTGGGGAGCTGTCACGTCGTCCGTCTATGATTCTCACAATAACAATGCTGATGTTAGCAAGTATAATGCTTACATGTTCACCAATCTTAGATTACCGTGTTATCATGCTGATATCTGCTAATTAGCAATAAACACAAGCTGATGGCTGATATTTTGGTCATAAACCAAAGCATTGGACAAATTTTGACCTAGGTAGTGCGAGATGAAAAGTTATGGGATTATTAAAGTTATTACAGTGTATCCTGAGGTGGACATGGATGTCTGAACCAAATTTCAGAGCAATCCATCAGGATATTTCACTCAAAACTACAAATGTGAACGTCATGGTGGTGGTACGCTTGACGAAAAGTCAAGGTTCATTAGGATTCATCCCACAGGGACCATGAATATATTTACCTAATTTCTTGGTAATCCTTCCAATGGCTGTTGAGGTATTTCTTTCTGGACCAAAGAGGTGGACTGACTGACACTGCCATAGAGCCATGTTGCTAGCGTGGCTAAAAACATGTCAGTTGACATATTATTGTGACATATTATAGAGTACGGATTAGACCTGCTCTATATGAAAAGCGTCTCTAGATAACTTCTGTTATGATTTGACGCTATATAAAAATAAATTGAATTGAATTGAATTGAATTGAATTGAATTGAACTGAATTGTCTCCTGGGTGTTAAGGACTATAGCTACCAGTTTTATTTGCTGCATCTATTTCCCTGTTTTCTTTTTTCTACCTTGTATGCTCCCTGTGTCTCCCACTCTCACTCACACCCATGCATATTTTTTTCTATCTCTGCATCCATCTACCCATCCATTCATCCTTACGACGGCCATGGGTTGCTAGAGAGATGGAGCAGCATAAAAGCTGTGACACAGAGTCATAGTCGGGCCTGGAGTGACGGATTGTATCAGGCCTGTCTGGTGGAATAAATAGAGGCATTAGCACCTCTCCAGCTGGCCCATGCTACTGCTGAGGCTTACTGGCCTATGAAATGTGCAGCAAGGCAGTGTCCTGGGCCTCACCACACTGTGATGAATGACTTTTATTCCTCCGCTAAAGCATATTAAAGTCAGATCGCATGACGGATATAGCAGGCAGAAGACAGCAGGAAAGGAGGAGAGGGAGGTAGAAGGGGGAGGATTAAGGAAGTGGGGGGAGGGGTTTTGGTAAAATATGTAAAGGGAGGAAATTAAATCCAAGACCAAAATATCAAAACTGCCCCCAACCGCCTCCTCTACCATCCACTTCTAGTGACTGATGAGGAGAGCAGAGGCAATTTTTAATTTTTAATGAGTCCCCTTTAGGCCCCATGCAGCACAATGTCTGGTCTGTGTATGTCCCTTAAGTCTCAGCAAAGAGGTGTTTGTGCACTTGCTTCACTTCACACAGTTCAGGTGCGCTTCCAAAGGCAATTTCAGATTTTACCCATGACCCATAAATCTCTGAATGACTGCCTCTCATTCACACCTTTCCTCAGGTAACCATGCACCATTTAATAGAATTAAACTCAGCTGAAAATGGACCTTGACCACTTCTCACTGGAGCTAATGTGACCCTCTCTCTCCTTCCTGAAACTTTTTCAAATTTCTGCAATGTAAATTTATGTATCTTATATAAATATACAACATTTTCCTAAGTAAGTTTTCACTTAAGAGTTTTGCCCACACTTTATTTTGAGTAGTGGGATTAATGCTGTGCTTTTGTTCCCCTCTTGCTGTTAATCACTTGAAGATGTCATGCTGTAACTTAATATCACTGGGTGCCAACACTAAGTATGGGCTATTCTCATCCTGTGTGAATAATAGTACAACAGGTATGAGTCAGTCTACACACTTTGTGTGTAGACTGACTCATACCTGTTGTGAACACACACAGTTTATTGAGGAAGTTCTTTCAAACTCCAAGTACTGTGAAACAGTCTGAAATAAAACAGAATTAAAGGGAGAGTTGATAGTGTTCTTCAAATTCATTTTTGTCATATTTGTTGTAATTCTCATTACATCCCGACAGCAATCGATAAATCAAATGCTCTGTCCTACCTGAAGCAGGATTGTAATAAGCCTGTCCAATTATGAACGGCCTACCTGCCACCTGCCTACCTGCATGAATGCACTCCACAAGCTGCACAGCTGTGAGTACATGGCATGTCATAGCAGGGTAAACACAGGTGTAACTGATCAAATTAATCATGGTCCCGTTCTATTTAATGTGTCACAGCCATTCCAATGGGTCAGCATGCACAATGGGCCTTTTTCAAAGAAGACATTTTTGACCTGTCACAGTATAGGAGAAGCACAAGTGAAATGAGTGATGGCCGAGTTCCATTTAGCTGCTTTGATTTCAGGTTCCTGGTATCGTTCAGGCTCCCTGTCACTCGGGTCACTTGAATAGAACGGAGCCATCGTTAGTGTTATTTGTAACATCTGTGCTTTTCCTACTATGAAACATCCTTGTTTACCTTGCAATGACATGTCAAAATGTCTGCTGTGAAAGAGGCCTGTAGCCAGTTCGTAGTTTACATTTAATCTGATTATTTTGGGGGAGTGGCTTTGGAGGGAGGCCTGAACAGACGGACTGTCAGTGTTGCCGACTTCGCAACTTTCTCACTAGATTTAGGGACTTTTGGAGCTAGTGCTGCTAACGTTAGCTACTTTCATTGGAAAAGAGTTGGCAACACTGGGCTGGGTTTTTTGGTTGAATAATTATTTTAAATCTAGCGTACTATTGCTAGTTTCTCAACAGTACCAACCTTAGCTTTAAGTTTAAAATTATTTGTAAAATTAGATTATTAATTTCGGATGAATGATGAATGAAAAATCACCAAAGGACAAAAATTATTCGCAAATTATTTTGTCATTATTCATGTTCTCCATTACTTCATTTTTTAAAATGGTCATAATTACATGCAAAATTTCCATTTTCATTAGTTAGCTGTCGTCAGGAGCTCGGTCCTGTAATTGCTTTTTCACTATGCTGATGTGATGTCAGTGTGATGAGTGGACTCGCTTCATGCAGAATGGATGCAGAGCAGCGCTGACGGTGGTGCGATGCTGACCTGCACGTGTAATTTCCTCGCTCTCTGTGTGGCTGGTGAATACTGCACTCCACTCCAGTGTCAGAGGGCATCCATCGACTGATTGGCAGGAAGGCTCAATGGGTCAATCACTCAGCTGCTCAAAACCTGATACCTTCATTGGTATCGGAGTAACTCTGCGTGGCATTTTACCTTCAACGTCACGAGGTTTCACATGGATCAGAGGAGACTGATCTTGGCCTCATCTGTTTAATCACAGGTAGAGCGATGGTATTGACTTATTGGCTTTGAAGTGGAGAAGTGAAGGGTTAAACAGGCCGCATTGACTTTCGGAGTACTGAGTGAGTTCCCAATGAGAGAATATAGTAAGTGTTGAAAAGAGTCACATGTGTGTGAGTGTGTGTGTGTGTGTAATACCAGGGACCAGCATATCTTGTTAGAAAAAAAATGCAAATGACAAATTTGAAAGTGATATATTGCAGCAGCGTGGCTAGTTGCCATTCTGGCAAGGCTTATCCCTCATTCGTTATTAATATATTTACTATTTGTTTCATTAATTTATAGGGATGATCAATCACTTTAAATGTAGCCAGAATTAATCCTCTGGCGATGCTAATCGGGTGGAGAAAATTTGAAACGGTGCATCATCAGTCAACTGGCTCCATCAGACTCTGTTATCTGAACTAAGTGTCCTCTCATTTTAATTTAATTCAGTCTCCCCTCCTCCCAATCCCTCCCTCTCTCTCTTTCTCTCTCTCTCTCTCTCTCTTGTTCCCCGGGAAGGAGAATTACACCGTGAGTAGCAGTACAAAATGATTTTGGCAGCCAGGTCTGACAAACTCCTCCAATCACTGTCTACTTCTTCAGCGTGATCAGACCTTTACAGCTTTACACTTAATTCCCAAAGCTGATATCAAACGGTCATCAATCATTTTGCTTTAAGTTTTGGAGTAATAAATGTCCCCTGGTTCAGAATCACACCGAGCAGATAGAAAGTCTTTCAAGGGGGACTTGTTTTCTACTCAAGGACTGTTTACTACTGTTGAACATCCATGCATAATTAAAGCTCTTATGAATAACTAAGACCATGCATTTAACCTCGCCACGCTCCTGCTGGGGACAGAAAATAAATCCTCAGAATGCTCTTTCCAAGGTCAGGGGTTGAGCTAATGTCTCATTAAAAACTCATTTTCCCATCATACCATCGTGGGTGAATGGGGAGTGATGGACAGCCTCGAGGTATTGATCTGCAGTTGTTACACTTAAAGGGGAACTCCACTAATATTTGACACCTGAGTCTGTTTACAGGTCTTAGGGAGTACTACTGTATATGTGGAAAAAAAGTAGTTTAAAGTCTTTTGTGGAATCTCAGACCAAACTGTCGGTAGTCGAATTGCATTATGGGTTTTGACAAGAAAAAAAAGAAGAATGCATGGATATAATTCATACTAAGTATGATGTAAAATCAAGTATGTAGTGCGTTCCAACTGCATAGCATGTGGATTTTGTGTACACAAGAAATGCCCGGAGGCATACGAGATTAGCAATCATTTCTGAGTACGAGATGTGAGCGTACTGGACATACTCAACTGCAACCAAAATGCATTGCGTCTCTTCAGGCTGTGCAATGGCAGACTGCAGCCAGCAACAAAGCGTGTACAAATGTGAAAAACTCGGGAGCTCACATATATAAGGACCTATACTTAAATGATATTTAACACTAAAACATTTCATCCTTAATTATGTTATCATTGTAATTTGCTCCAATATAATACTGAAAAAAAAAATTCCATTGAGTGTTAGAGGTAATGTTGTTGATTTACATTTATGATAAACAATTTTCATTCAACATTAGCTCTGACCGCTAATGTTGATTCAGTCTTGTGATGCAGAGAAGATGTTTTGCTTGAGTGTACTATGTGTGAACAGTCTGCTGGTCATGGCATCATTAATTCAGTATGCAGTAAATACTGACTGTGTATTTAGTACGCAGTACGTTAGTATGCGAGTTCCACCAGAACCGATATCTCTCAGTGAGCTCATCAGTGTTATAGGAGTGCAATGCTAAATCAGTGGAGAAAATGGACATTAGTGGACTTTATGAGCACAAAATAAAAAAAACACAAGATATTACATTTCATTTTATTACACATACTGTATAACTGTACAATAAAACTGCCGTGTTTCCATCTGAGTCACAAGGTCGCCCTGTTGTGGACCATACACACACATACACACACACACACACACACACACACACACAGCATTCTAAGACCTTGGATCTACCTGGCCAGACACTTTAGAGTAATTAAATAAAAATAGAATATCAAATGGACCATGAAGTGTGGAACGGCGGAGAGGAGCTGGTTGGGGACTGATAGGTGAAGGTGTGTGTGTGTGTGTGTGTGTGCGTGTGTGTGTGTGTGTATGTGTGTGTCAGGGACTGGGTGAGTATGTGAGTTTGCACAGTGGTGCCACTGGGACGATCCAGGGTGAAGCTGTGAAGCTATATGATGATGAATGTTGCTCCATCAGGACTGAGGGGGAACGATTAAACCCTTTCCACCGATCACTTCCCCTGCAGCCTGGAGGAAACCACCGTGGAGGAGCAGCCTCTACTCTCAGCAGCCCCAACACACACACATATACACACACATTCAAACAGTCATTTTTCCAACTGCTGAGCCTGGTTGGTTTAAAGATTTTTTTAAATATCAGCGAACCCAATGACCACAGGAAATGGAGTCAATTCTGTAAATTATTGTGTAAAAGTGTTTGAAATTCTGTGTTGATGGCTACATGTAATTAGATGTCTAATCCTTAGCTTGTTTAGAATACGTGTCCATGCATGCTGGAGAAAATGTGCTTATCCAGCACTGTGGTTCAGCCAGTGAAGCATCTTTGCTGAATTTCATTTATATTTGCAACACGTTTTCATCCCACACCGTCACACATGGTCGCTTTGTCAGACCCCTCGGCGCCACTTTTCAGCCGCAGTAAACAAGTGCTTAATGTTGGGTATTAAACAAAAACACTTGCTTAGGTTTAAGTAACAGAACCACTTAGTTAGGTTTAGGAAAAAACAACATGGTTGGGCTTAAAATGCGTTTGTACAGTGAAAAAAATGACCGGTCGTTGTGAACACAGGACACGAACGAACAGCTGATTGTAAAGTGAAAGTGAAACGTTATGCACAGGACTCAAACAATGGTCTCCTGGATGAAAGCCTTGTGTTTGTTGGAACCATCCGCCTCCCCTCCTGCCAACTCTGTGTGCCCCTTTCGCTCTTTAAACTACGTCACCACAGCACTTTGTCTGAGCGTTTACTGTTGCCGCGAATGGGTTTACCACCGCTAAAGTGTGCCTTGTGTGGCGGTATCAAACGCAGACGGCCGAGGCAAAGCATCGATATTTGATGCCCTGGGAATGAGAACTGGCTATTTGTGCATTTAGTTGACGTTTTCATTCAACAGCTCATGATGGATGAGGCTAAATATCTTACTCAATGGCACTTCAGTACCGCACATGGTTTGCTAATGCACCCACAGTGTTTCATAGGGGACCAAACTTGTGTCCTTTTGCTTTCAGGACAGTCTCTCTACACTCAATTTAGCAAGGTTCCTCTGCACTACTCAATCAGCCAAACCCCTACAGTGAAGTTCACACACACACACACACACACACATCCGCGTACTAACACACCAGAGGGAAAGTGACACGGCTCCGAAGGTCACTGGCTACAAAACAGCTCTGATTCCCAGAGGTTTTTATGACTTTCAGACACCCTGTTGACTTTTACACATTCACTTTGAAAACAGCGGCCACTGGTTTTTGCTGCATGTTATTGTGATAATCCATGTGCTGGTGTTCAACGTGGGAGGGATTACTGCCATGACGGAAAGCTGACTTCAGGGAGGAGGAGAAAATTGTCACGCTTGGCATGAAAACCCCCCTCAAACATACTTTGTCATCACAGCTGCACAGTTTGCTCACTGTAAAAAATGTGTCTGTAATTGAGCTTCTACTGTAAATATTAGCATTATTAAATTGTGTAAGGTTTATTTTGGTGAGATGGTGGATCAGAAAGCTTGAATAATTGTGGGATATTTTCAGAAAGTAATTTCCGCTGCTGTCACTCACAAAGTGCCACATAGTGCTAGTGAGGTCGGTCTGTCAGCATGACAGAAATCACTTTATTTGGTAATATATAGTGTATTAGAGAGGATTTTACACTCCAAACTGATGAATAAGTAAATGATGCTTCTGAAATGTCATCACAGACTTCTTCACTGTAACACTTTATAAGATGAGGAAACTAAACCTCATGAAAAACCTCCAAACTGAACCAGACAGATTAATATTTTTAGACCATTTCCAAAGGGAGAAAAAAAGGTTTATTCGCTTACAACAACGAACATATTGTGGAAAAGTAAATGGCGTCTGCTCGGTGTTGCGTTGGCTCAAAAGGTTAATGAGGTGTGTGTTCGCTCGGAGGAGAAGAGACAACAGTGCTCTTTATGGAAGAGGAGGTGTTGTACGTCCGAGGGGCCGCCATAATGACGCCCCTCAGATCTCATTATCAGGCTTATTGATTGGTCATGGCCACCTGCCCCTCCACCCACACACACACAGAGCCAGACGCAAGCACACACACACACACACACACACACACACACATGCAATCACAGGCACAAACAAACACATTTTTCACTTGCGTACAAGAGCATTACGCATGCAGACACAATTATACACATTCAGGTTAATAAGCCGGGAGATTTTAGTCAACATGCCAGATATGGACTCTGTCTCATTTACAGCCTCCTACACACACACACATTTGTACAAACACACCTGGGAAAGTGACACACTCCACATCCGTTATGTACTTTCGCTCACCCACACAGCCACTCCACAGGGGATGAACACACGCACTTATACACACTTTGAAATACATGGACATTTTAAAGCTGCCATTTCGTTCCAAGAGAATATTGCTTTAATTAGAATTAGCACAGTGATAAAAGATGTACGTCCAGCTGGGTTGTCAAAGGTTTGAACACTCGGCTGTGTCAGCCCACACACTCTCGCCATCATGAGATGAACCAGCGAGGAATATATCTGACGTTGTCCAGTAACATGTCCTTCCTGCACTTTGTTGGCCTCCGCTCATAAACTGGTGAAATTATTGGAGGATACAAAAAGGCATCAGACGTCAGCTCGGGTTGGTTTGCTTCTGTCGTTTCCAACTGGACACATTTTCAGATTCTGCCAGTTGCTGATGAACCACAATCACATTAGAGTCAGAGGTGCAGTGGTTTGGTAGGTATATTTCCAAAAGGAGCATCGAATATGCTCTAATTTCTTGGCAAATAATTGTTCCAGGAAGCAGTTTGGCAAACTTCCTTTATCCATTACAGAATAACTGTAGAGGTGACTCTGTGAGGACCAAAAGAATTACAGCAATAAATCTAATCAAGGCCTCTCCCCACGTACAACCCGTCTGCCACTGATTTCTTTCTCCCGTTTCCCACCTGCCCCGACACTCGAGCCCTGACCCGCTCTACTGGGGACACGGGAGAGGCGACTGGCACCAGTAGCACCTGGCAGTGGGATAGAGGGATGTCACTGGTTCCCCCACATGGACTGGAAGAGCAGGAAAGAGGACGGAGCATGTCGGGTGGATTGGGCAGTGAAATGGAGGGAAGAAGGGATGAGGTATATTGTTGGGAAAGAATGAACTTAGGAAGGGTATGAAGAGATGGTCTGGACCAGTATGGGACATTTTGATTCAAGACTTTCAAGGTGTTTTGTGGTTCAAAACGGAGGTGTGAGTTCACATAGCAGTTTTAAGGTGCACCACGCTATTTGGGGTTGGTGCTTTAATGGAGGGACTTTGAATGAAGCAGCAGAGGAGTATGTGATGTGTGAAAAAAATGCTTGAGGACAAGAAAAGAAAAGTGGAAGGGCCAATTGTGTGAAGTCTCATTAAAGGGACTGTTTGTAACTTCTTACACGTATAAATCAATCTGGGTGGGTGTTCCATGCGCACTCACGTGTGGCTACGCTGTTCAGACAAGACTCCAACACAAACTACATGAAAACACCAAAATCACAAAGTTATATCTAGTGAAGCCTGTCTTGCAAAACAGTGTTGGCCGAGGTCGGAGGACGCGGGGGAGACCGTAGCTTTGGTCTCCAGGGCCGGAGTCTCTGCTGTACTCTGCTCCTCTGCCTGCTTGCCTTCACTCACACACCGCGCTCGTTTTCGCGCTTTCGCTCCACTTTCACGTGCATGCGCGCACACTACACACTGCAGAAGAGTTAGTTTAGCTCTGAGAATATCTAGTGAATGTACAGTTTGTGGACGTTTGTGCAGAAATGAATGCTGCAGCTCCTCCAGACCAACAGAGGTTTCCCGTGTCTTGTGAAGTGACGGGGCTCCGCAGCGAGAAATGTTATTGTCTCCGACCAAAACTCCGGTGTCTCCCCTGTTCCCTCCGGCCGCGGTCGGGAGGCTGAAGCAGGAAAAGCCAACACTAGGATCAGCAGTGATTCATGGAGAGACCTTTGTGTGGTCAGCTAACATTACTGCCAAGCAGATGAAATATAGAGTGATATTGTGGTTTTAGCTGACGTGTGTCGCCTCACTGTTTTGAGCGATGCTCGTTCATGTCTATTTAGAGCGAGCAAGCGCGAGCCGACTCTGACTTTCGTTGACTTAGCGGCCACAGGTGTCGCTGTAAACAAGCATTTCTGAATCTTACAAACAGCCCCTTTAATTGTCAGATCATGGTACCCCAGGGAGAACAATAGTGAGTTCATCTGTGCAGAAGCAATATTCACATGCAGTCCTAAGGGAAGTTAATTGTGCTGTGACAAATATTTGTTTAATATCCTGCACAATTTACCACAGGTATTTGCATATAGTTGCCCATCACAACGTGTATTTATTCATTATTGTGTTGAGGCCACTTGTGATTGGCTGTGCGTCCTGGGTGGGTGTGTGGGGAGCTTTAAGAGCCTCTGCCTGCTGCCGGGCGAGCCTCCTCGCAAAGCGACGCTCAGCAGCAGCAGCAGCAGGAGGAGGAAGAGGAAGAGGAGGAGGAGAAGAGAGGAGCGCATCACAAAGTTTGAGGCTGCAGCTGTTCGGACACCACGGAAAGAAATACGCACGGGACACCTGAGCAGGTTTGTGCAAAATTACAGCTACTATTTGCAATCACACTGCTTATAATGAGTGCTTTTTAAAAAAAACAGCAAGATTAAAGCCAGATCAATCCGCATCTGACATGGATTTATAAGAGATTGCGATGCGAAGCACTGTAGAGAATGACTTGCATGTCTTTTAGTGTTAGATATGTGTGTGTGTGTGTTTCAAGTTTAAAGCTTCGTTGTCGTTTTATTTCTGTCACACTTTGGAAGTTATCCTCTCTTGCAGTCATTTTTTTTAATTTAATGACAAACAACTATTAGCTCATAAGAGCCAAAGAGCAGCAGTTCATATAGACTAAATAAGTCCAAGAGAGAGACAAGAGAAGACAAGGAAAAATATGCAACTGTATTTATTTACCTGTTGCAAATGTTGTAGCCTATAAATAAACATGATATACTTTTTTTTGCCTGGTCATAAATGGAGAATATCACTACCTGAAATAGAGCTATGGGACTCCTTTTACCAAACCTGCTGACTTTGATTGATTTGAAAGCACCAGGTTACCACATCATGGACCAATGTGCCATGAAATTACTATGACAATGCTTGAGTGGCAACTACACAGAATTCCTTCTCCCCCTTTCAGTCAGGAGAGGAGATGTGAATTGAATTTATCCTGCAGAAATAGGGTGTGTATGAACTCCCCATAGGTCATCAGGAGAGCACAAATGCATATACATCTAACATCTACCAGTACACAATTTAATTTAAAACTGTCACTCACAGTAAAAAATGTAATTTCAGGTTTGTAATTGATGCTGATAGGAAAAAAATAAAAACAAACTCTCTAAGCATTGCGTTGACTTCATCTGTGATGGACTCCTATCGGTTGTTCCTAGCCACTGAGGTGTAGGCTTTGGCCCACCTTCACCTTATCATTTACCACCAGGACTCTGAAATCTGTGCCAGGCGTTGGATGCACAGCAGCCGTCCGGGCTTCCTCCATCCGTAGCGTCTCATGTTACAGGGACAAATGCTGAATAATTAACCACGTCGTGTTAACAGTAATGAGTAATCTGAGTTTTTGGTATCTAGAATCTGTATTGAGGTCGTTGAGCAGAGGACAGAGGTCTGGTGCTTTTCTTAGACCAGTTTGAGTTTTCAGATTAAAATGTAAGTCATACCCCAAGTGGAGAGCCGGTCAACTCTCTCAGTAGGAACGCTCGAGGCAATGCCACAGGCAACATTTCAATAAGGTTAAGTAGCTGCACACTACCTTCTCATTTTAATTTATTTAAACAGCACTGCAAAAAAGAAAGACTTGAGCCTGATGAAGGCTGTTTGCTGAAATATTAGTGTCTTACTGTAATACCTCATACCAAGCAGTGGCCCTCTGGGGGGCCACTCATTACAAACACATGCTGTGCATTGTAACATTAAGGCCTGTCTTGAAAATGATGTTATTGCGTTATCGTACGATATGTGGACATGACTTCAATCATTTTTACGATATGGACTTATCGTACGATATATGGACATGACCTCAATAACTTTTACGATATGGACTTATTGTACGATATATGGACATGACCTTAATCATTTTTGCTGAGCTCGATATTGCCCGTTGTCTTTACATGCGTGTTTGTTTACATAAATGTCACCAACATTTTTAGCCAACATGATGCCAGAATAAACAGCAGGGTTTTCTGGACCATTATTAGACCTTGACATTCCGCAGACTTTGCACATTTTTGTTAACAGAGCCAGAGAGTCCATTTTATTTATTGTTTTTGTTGTGTGGTTTTATTTTTTTCATGTTTTATTTATTTAGAATATTTTCATATTTTTTTCACAATCCAATGTCTGAATATTCTCATGAATTAAAAGTTCATTGCTCTTTGAAAGGGTGTACTGGCATTATTATGATATTATATTATCATTATATCAGTGGCATAAAATGGTCTTAAAATTACAATAATATAGCTTATCCCAATTATTTCTGGGACAATATATCGTCCAACAAAAGCAGTTATCGTGAAAAGCCTGGTAACATTGTTCAAACCCACAGAGCTTTATTCTAAGCTCCCAAAATTTTGAATAATCCCCAAATTTTCAAAAACATCTAGTATATTTCCAGTTAAGAGAATGACCTTGGGTTTTAATTTCTATCTCTGTAAACACCTAAAGCTTGAATGAAGAGTTTGGACAAGCTGATATATGAACACGTGACACACGGAAGTAAAACAAAAGGGGAAAACTGTAAATAGTCATGGGAATGAGAGCAAGCAGTACTCTGTGGTTACTTTACTTTAATGACCACTCTCAGTTTACCACTTCTGATGAATGAACAGCACGCCACGGTAACACTGATCGGCAGGAAGCTCATCATCAGTGTCATCATGTAATGACCTGTAATGAGAGGAGAGATGGAAGGAGGAAAGAGAAAACCCGGAGGGTTTACCCACAAAGCCCTCCTAACACTCCTGTCAGGATGTACAGTATTACATGGAGCACATTAGTGAATCAGGTTCTCCACCACGCAGCTGTGTCTCTCTCTGTTACTAGATTCCATATCTTATATCATTTATTCTTTATTGCTCACCAACGTGGCTGTTTTATTAAATTGTTCAGGCCTCGTTTGAGTGACGAAGTAAAGTCACTAAAGTGTCTTTGCTGTCTCGTCCTGAGTGCCATAATTTAAACTCCACGCTGTAGCACGGTTCAGTTATTAAATTACTTTTTCCCGCTGAAGCGTAGAACAAGAAATCACCTGCACATTTTGTGGCACTTTCAGTATATTACCCCTGAAATAATAGCAATGTCACACTGAGCGTGATTCAATTTGGCCGTATATAATGTGTCAGCGTAGCACGCGGGGTCATAAACCTCCTATTTTCTTTCCTGTAAAGAGCCACCTCCTCCTCCCCACATGAACACTAGAGCAGCAGGTAGGCGGAGAATGACTTGTATCTTGGCACAGAGGAGACGCAGAGGAGTCATCATGGGTGTTCAAGCTTGACAAGAAAGAGTGAGGCGATCATCAGAAGATATAGCGGTTTTGATTTCCTAGTGGAGCTCGGCAATCAAATATTCATCAACCCCATAATCTATAGCCCTTTGATAACTGACAGGATTTATTGTCTGTGCTCCAGATAGCCCCCTTGACCTCAGAGCAGCACCCGGCACGAGTCTATTAACTCGCCTGGAAATACTAGGAGACCAATTTACTTATTGGAATGAAATCTGCTGATGGACCATGAAGTGTGCAGATAAGCTCTCCTTTCTTCTGCGCTATAGATGTGTTTGGCCTTTCCTTTTCTGGTCTGTGAGGCTTTCTCTCTCTCTCTCCACCTCACTGTGAGCTCAGTAAATCAAATCAGCTGAACAGACCACCTTCACTCCAGCAAGGTGATATGTCTTTGTGATGACTTTTCCTCTGTGTTTAATCCGTGCTTAGGAGTCCAACTGGTGGCTTCAACCGTCAGTGGGGATCAGAGCAGTCAGCAGCACCCTGCTGAGCAAAGTTATTTCACAGTTTGAATCAGCACTTTGCCATTGTTGAGTATTTAAAGCTCTGATTCTTTTTAAAGAGGGTGGACCGGATTTACCGAGCATCGCGCCCTGATATTCACATTCGTGGGTGTGCGTTTTTGCATCGCTGACTGAGAAGCATTGTTTTACATCCTGGGTCTCATTTGTTCTGACGTCTCGGGTCATTTCCTTTTACCGTCTACAACAAAGTTTCAGACTTTTTTTTTAATGCTGACTCTAAGCCCCTGCCACCTTGGTTTTGAGCAAGTGTTGTGTGGGCAGGGCATGTAATATATATGGCCTTCATCGTGGGCCGGTTGACTGGCTGGCACAGGCTCTGCTCTGTCCCAGTGGACTTGACAGAATGGCTGCTTGATGGAAGGAAAGTGCTGTCTTCTGACTTTTAAGACTGCTGACATTTCCATATTGCACACACACACCACCTCCCACTTCTACCCTCCCCGAATCTCATCTCTCTTTTTTTTTTTCTCACCTCCCCCTCTATTTTTTTCCCTCTTCCTCTTACCTCTAGATTGATGCCACCCGATTCCTTGCGCTCCCCGGGTAGCCGCAGACCTCTGCTCCGTCTGAATGCAGACATGAATCATAGGGATTACCATTCTGCTCTCCACCTTTCCTCCCTGCTTCTATCCTTTCTCTTGCTTTCTGTCCGCTTCCCTTCTGGCCCATTCACCGTCCTATCTTACCTCATCTGTCATGTGACATCCTCTCACCTCAGCACCAGGTCTCTCCCGGTGTTGAGTTGCACTGTTAACCATCGTGACAGCAGCAGGGGGTCTTTCAAGGTGAATTATAGGGTTGGATTGTCTCTCATGCTCACTCACACCCTCTTTCTGTCCTCCCTTTTTTTCTGAATTAATACAGAATAATCCTTTACATCCTTCTCTTTTTTTAACACATTCTTACTCACCACACACTCATCCACTCACTCCTGACCTGCTTGTCCTCATCATTGTGTGAATATTTCATCCCTGTGATTTGTGAGGTGAATGCAGGATGTAGGTGGATGTGATTTGGCTGACATTTGTTCACCCTGACTGCTGGGACAGAGATTTATTTTTATAAAGGAGGGTGGGGCGACAATTTAAAAAAGAGGAAGCAAGAGACGGAAGGGGGGCGAGTGTTGATGGAAATGATGGTCAGATATGACACAGCTGATTGTGGTGGTGATGGAGGTGAAGGAGAGAAAGGTGGGTTTTTTTGCTGCCTGTCAGCATGCCAGCATCAGTGAGTTAGATGTCTGGAAGCGACAAATGTGTTTCAGGACTCTCTCCCCCTTTGAGTCAGCCCCCGAGGTGCTTCATAACAGGAAGAAAAAAAAAATCACATTTAGAGCTTAGAGAGTCATGACTTGGTGAAATAAAATTCACAAATAGGTTCGCTCTGTGAGTGTGTGCATTTAGTCTTTTTTATTATATTTTTATTGCCAGTATTATTTTTCATGACATGCCTGCTTTATTGCTCAGGGCGCAGCAGACCCAGCGAATACTAGATGTGGTATTCTTAGCTCTCAAATAAAGGTCTTTTGAGCCTGTGAAGTGATGCCCAGAAATCATTTCTGTGGTTATTATGTATTTATTTCAGTATTTTGGATATAAAAAATTAATTGAGGAATCAAATTTTTTTTTTTTCAGGGGGTTTTCCAGCCTCTATTCAATAGCCTTGATGAAGTGCAGGTGCAGAGATTGGCAGATGAGCTCAAGTGAGGGGAATGAGGTGATTGATCAGGAGAACAGGCTGGGAGCTGATTGGCTGGGAAGAACTAACGAGGCTGATTCAGAGCAGGTGTGTAGATGGGCAGAGCTCTAAAGACTAACGAGGGACAGGTGATACTAATCAGGGCGGGGCAGACAATCAAAACTGGCGGGAAAACACACAAAGGCAGGAAGTGAAGTGATCTGAAACAAGCACCCAGGAAGAGCGCCTGGCTTTGAAGCAAATATTCGTAGTGGCCAAAAGGTGGAACTACAACTTCCGTGTCTGTCATGTGATGCCATTGGGCCCAAAAAGACTTTTTCTCATAGACTTACATTGGGAAAGAGACGTCTATAACTCCCGGGATACTTTTTTTTCTGTAAATAAACTTCCCAGTATGAACACTTGAATAGCCCTTATTAAAACCATTAGTTCCTAAAAGTTGTAAAATGCACTAATTGCTGAATCCAGAGTTATTTCCCTTCCTTCATTGGGCCCAACGAATGCGGAAGATCGCCGGTGAGCAACTGAGCAACTCTCATAGGAATGAACGGGAGCCCGCCTCCAACGCTGTATCCAGTTCTCTTCATACATCCATGATCTAAAACGAGAGAAGAGGTGAGTAACAAAAACAAAACAGGAAACACTAAACCTGGCTGGATAAATGACACAAATCAAACAAAGGAAAAACATAACCTAGGAGCAGGGCAGGTTATGACAGTCGTAGTGAAGGACAGGATGGTACGGAGCAAATACTGTGAGCGAAAGTACGACTCACGACTGGACGCTCATACAGAAACACTTATGACTGTATGACCAGTCACAGCATGGGTTTTCAACTGCACATGTTTTTATGTACAGTCTCTGTGGGTGTTTTTTTTGCAAGTTTTGATAGTCTTGATCAGCAGCAGGACGTCCAGCATCCAGTTCCTCCACAGAGATACAGAACTGACTCCCTCGGAGCGTTCCCCGCTGGCAGTCAGACACAGCGGTGATTCAGGCTGTCAGGGAGAGTGACACAAACAACCAGCAGAGAGGACTGTCCAGATTGGAGACTAAATAGAGAGGAGCTCCCCCCCTCCTTCTCCCTGATGTCTGGAGATCTGATCCCGCTTGGCGTTTTTGGGAGAAACGTGCAGCAGGTGACCCCATCAGGGGAGACTTTCTGCTCAGCAGCTGTACCCAAATCAGGCCTCGTTTTATTTAGGTAAAACAGAAAGCTCTTCCTGGACTTATCTACTATCTTGAATACTTTGAATATTGATGCAGGAGTGACCTTGAAAACCCTAAATATGCTGATAGAGAAAATAGACTGCGTGTTCATCTGGGCTGGCGATAAAATGATAGATTGTTGGCAGCTCCGAAGATGGAATTGCTCCGCTGCATTGAGAATCACAAAAGGGCTTGTTTTTTCCCTTTTGCTCCTTCATCTGTGTACAACTGCATTCGTCTTTCTCTCTATATCCCCATCCCTTGTTCATTCTCTATATCTCCGTCCCTTGTTCATTCCTCCTGGTTCACTACGTTTCTCTGTGAGCTGATGGGAACAGTTTGTCGTGGGACACTTTTTTCTACTTAAAAACGCCCGGTAGTGAGATCCATACTTCAAACTGATGAGGAGTGAGCAGTGAGAAAGTACATGTGTTTATGACAACGGACAGGTCCTTGAAGAATACATCGATATAAAGTGTATCACCCTTTCTGTTGTGTCGCTGTACCCTTTTTTTTTGTTTTAAAAGGTCAGCAGTCTTGAGTGCTTTCCACTCTCACGGCGCTGCCTTCTCATTTGCATGTGTGAAAGAACAGTGCGCCCTCTCTCTCTCTTTCTATCTTTCTCTCAATGTGTCTTTATATCTGTCTCTCACACCTTTTTGCACAAAAACAAGTCTGTACCCAGAGCTGAATGGCTGGCTGCGTTGGAACAGCAGAATATTTAATTGCCCAACTTTATCACCATTACTGTAGCTTCGGAGTGTCTGGCAGCCTAATTCTGACGGCGGCTATCTGGGGAGCTGGCTGGTCGTGAGCCGAGCTGCTAGCCAAGTGTAAAGAGAAACGACTCCACGAACACTTTGTCTCTCTCAGGTGCTAAAAATACCTGTAAGACGGGCATGTTTTGGTCTGTGAACTTAAGTTCAAATGTGTGTGTGTGAATGCCTTCCTTTAGAGGATGTATTAAGAAATAGCTGAGCAACTGAGGTTAAGCTACACATGTTAAAGTTAGATAAGGTCGGGGTCTGGAGAGCGTTTGTTGCTGTGCGCCGCTCAAGGTGACCCGGTCCCCATCGTCCTCGTTAGCCTCAGACACACAGCAGGCGTCAGCTCCCTGAGGTGACGAATGAACCCAGACAAACACCCACAGATCACAGCAAAATTAGAAGCGAACATATCAACAAAGGTTAATGATGGATGGTAACAATAAATTCTCACTGTGGCCATTTGATAATATGTACAGTTTGTTTTGTGAACAGCATCACTTTTTTTGAGATGTGAAGGGTGATACCGACCTGAGCTGGTGGATCTTATGCAGCTCCCCGTTGTCTCTTCTTCAGGTCCACTTTATCTTTATAAGCAGCAAATTGGAAAGGGTTAATTCAATTCCCAGCAGGCTGTGGCTGAGACTGAGAACATTTACTGTCTCTCTCTCTTTCTCTTTGTTTCTAAAGTCTAATTACTTTTAGAGAGTGGCTTTACTCGGGCTATAAATAATGACAAATCTAGGCTGTCTCTGCACTGAACACTGTGGAGGGAGGCTTGGTTCGTTGGCTATCTGTGTGTTTGAAGGGGGGGAACAGTGGTGGTCTGTGGGTTCCCCGTTGAAAAGATCATGCTCATCTCTGCTTTAATGTGACATTGGTGTGTCTGTGAGTATCTGTGTGGATGCACGAGAGACAGAGAGAGAGAGCAACGTCTAAAAAGAGGGAAACAAGTAGTGAGACAAGACACTGATATTTGTATTCATGTCTATTTCTTCTTCCTCAAAATCTTAACTTGGGACTGCAGCAGTAAGAAAAACTTCCATCCCACATAATTTGATTAACGTGGCTCCACAGATTTGTCCTTTCTACCCAAATGCAGCTCAAGATGTCAAATATGATCAGCACTTGAATATGTGTATATGATGAATTTCAACTTCTACGAGCCTAAATATATCAACTTTACTTCAAAATTCAGCATTCAAGCATTTGCCTCTCGCTACCAAATATGTCTTCATATGAGAAGTTAGAATTGTTCACAAGTATTGCACATTAATAAACACTTAAAATGTTCTAGATAAACTTGTAGATGAAAGAGTGTGAAGCACTCAAACATACACAAACTGTGTATGCGTGTGTGTGTGTGTGTGTGTGTGTGTGAGAGAGAGAGATAGTGGGAGGTGGATAGAGGAGTGAAAAGGTGACACCCTGGTCACCTGAGAGGTAACTAAATTATTTTCAGCTCTCTTCATTTCATTTACCCTGATGAGTTCTGTCAACGTTAGCTGGATGAATGGCTCTGTGAGGAGGTGAGGACAGTGGTGCTGCCCTTTATGTGTGTGTGTGTGTGTGTGTGTGTGTACAATGTGTGTTTGAGTGAATCTCTGTCTTTCTATATAGTATATGTACGTAAGTGAGCTTAAGTATGGCAACTTTTAAATGTGTGGCCATACTGCGGTGTGTTTTTGAATATGAATGAGTTCCCTCTGGTGCACTTGTGTGTGTGTGGGTGACAGAGGTGTCCATTTAAGGGCTTTTCGATGAAGACTGACGAGTGTCCGCCTCGCTTCCCTTCATCTCAGGGGTCTCGTCGGTGCTTTGAGGAAGTGTCCTGGAGGAGAAATGGAGTGGGCAAGAACTAATGCGAGTCGAGCGAGACGAAGGCTGATGGACGATGGGGTGTGGATGTGTGCATGCATGCTGTTGTGTGTATGAGTGTGTGTGCGTGTGTGAGGCTGATGGAGGGTGATGGTGGGAGCGAGACTTAATGAGGAGGAAAATAAGCTGAGCTATCTGTCTGTCCTCCCTCCACCTCCCAAAGACTTATTCACACACTCACACACCTTGGTAGCCCATGACTGAACCATCTGACCACTGACTCTATAACCGCTTGTTGCAAAAGCAGGAAATCCAATATGTTCGCCATTTTAACTTCCTTTTAATAGAATCGATTTTGTATATGTTTTAGTTCATTGCCTAAATAAATCAATGTGTAGAAGTAATGGTGTACCTGTTATTGCATAATATGATAAATTTCACTATTTCAAAGGGAATAAATGTTTTCTCTCGCATCTTCAAGTCCATTTATCATCCTCTCTCTCTCTCTCTCTCTCTCAGTGATGAGTTAGAGAGAGATAATGGAGAAACGCTGCCACTAAATAATTACAGGGCGGATAGGATCAGATGAGGAGGTTATGTGTGGACCTTTTAGCCGCTCCGCCCACATTCAAAATGGAAATTATCTCAGTGTGTGTGGGGGTTTCGTCAGCAATGTTCTTTTTTGCCCACTTGCATTTCAAGAGTGTGTGTTTAATGCTCCTGTGTGTGTGTGTGTGTGTGTGTGTATGAGTGGGTAGTTGATAGTCTCACGGCTGGATTCGACTGGTCTGTCTGCATCATCCTGTGTTTACATCTTACAGTAGAGTTTTTCCTGTGCAGTGACCATCTGTTCTGGGTTAGGGTTTCATAATTGAACCTCAATGCTTTTTGAGTACAGATTACTGCAAGATATACCTCCTGGGGCACAAAAGTAGGGTTGCTACTAACGATTATTTTCCATTATTGATTAATCTACCAATTATTTGTCAGAAAATAGTGAAAAATGTCCATTCCAGTTTCTCAAAGTCCAAGGTGATGTCTTTAAATGTTTTGTCAGTCCAAAGAGAGAGAGAAAAACAGGAAATGACCATTGAGAGGTTGAACACAGCCTTTTCTCCCATATTTGCATGAAAAATTATTTTAACGATTAATCAAAATAGTTGTCATAGTTGTTATTTTTCTTTCGATCGACTAATCGATTAGCTGACTAATCATTGCAGCTCTAATCAAAAGCAGTCAGTATAATTTTTTTAATTGGATTCTTTGTCTTGGTAACATATTTCTTTGATCATATACCCTATGAATCAAATCATAACTTTGCCAATTTTAAAGGCTCTGCACATCTTATTTGCCTGATTACACCTCCTCTGGTGGCTGTGTCCTACAGACTGTGTTTGATTGACATTTCTCTGACCTTCCTATTAGTTTTATTGCACCTGTTAGTGATAAAAGTTATACCTTGATCATTCTTATTTGTTCATGAAGTATGGTGGTTTAGGGTCTTTAAAGGACCAATGTGTAACAATTAAGGGGATCTATTGGCAGAAATAGAATATATTAATAAGTAGTATGTTTTCTTTAGTGTATAATGACCTGAAAATAACAATAATGTATTTTCTTTACCATAGAATGAGCAGTTTATATCTACATAGGGAGCGGGTCCTCTCCACAAAGTCCGCCATGTTGCACCGCTACTTTTCAACAGTAGCCCAGACCGGATAAAAACAAACTCTGTTAACTTTTCCTGCTTGGGCCGGAGTGGATAACGTTACTTGCTCCCGTCGCCGCCACTCTCTCTCTCTTGCTTCACCACTCACTTCCCACATACACACACGCACTTTACGCACTGGCTCTGCTCCAAATGACCTACGCTACTCTTACAACAACTGACTCTAGAGAGGGCCATTTGTGTTTTCGCATCGGCCACCGTAGCTTTTCAACACGCTTGGCACACGGGAGAAGATTCAGTTGCTTGCAATCTCCTCACCTCACCGCTAGATACCGGCAGATCCTACACACTAGACCTTTAAGCAAAGATTTTGTATGGCTGCTTGTATTTAACACTAATGCACTGAGAGGTTAAAAGAGTAGAATACAAAAAAACTAAACGAATAGTGTGAAGAGTAACTACTGAACAACATTTTCCCTGGTAAGCCAAACATTTTGTATAAGCTATAAGTGTGGTTTCAAAATATCAATATAAAATCCTCACAGCAGTTGATAACATTTGGAAATCCTTTCTGATCTGGAGCTGCAGATGTGTCAGCCACAGCAATGTCCTTGAAAACAGTTTCAAGGTCCCCTGACCTATTTTTGGGCTCTGCAACTCACATCAGTCAGAGGCAGCGACAAGCTGAAACACACACACACACACACACATAGAAATGCACATTGACTCACGGTGCGAGTGCCACCTCCCAGGTGTGTCATCTTGCAGCCAGCCTGAGTCTGGTGCACCAACCACCCTGGAGACACTGGCTGATGAAGTAGCAGATAGGAAACCTTTGAACTGGAAGCAACAGAGAGAAAGAGAGAGAGAGAGAATATGAAAAAGCATTTCGCCATGGTCATGCAGAGGAGAGTCAGTCCAGTTTGTGCCAGCAAACCTCTCCTCTGTACTGCTGCCCATTCACCAGAGGAATTTCTGCTCTATTCATCCATCTTTACCCCCTCTATCAATCTCCATAAATTGCTTTTCATCTCCCTCTGTTTTCTGTCCTTCCTACATCCCTATTTTTTATCTCAATACACTGAGTCACTCGTCTGTCTTTTATGTCTCCCTGTCCTATAACGCTGTCTCCATACAATAACTAACTCACTGCAAATGTATTATAAATTCAGATCTAACCTAATCTCTGCACCTCTGACCATTTTTCCTCCTTAATACATTAACTTAAAAATTACATTCACTTTCAATTGATGTCTACTCCTGTTTCCAACCATCTCCCTCTGCATCATCTCGCCGTTGTCTCTCTTAAACATCTCACCCCCCACCCACTCAGTACCATGCATATCTCTCGGCATCACGTTTGTCTAAGCAAATAGCCCAGTCACCACTCTATTCAGACGGGTGAGCAGGTAAAAAAAAAATGGTTTGCATATCGCGTTTCCTCAATGATTTGAAACCCGGTCCGCCAGGGGAGATGTGATTTTAGATTATTAATGAGGCTCCACAACACTTTGTTTTTCCCCCCATCATGTGAGCGAATGAATGAAGGGGGTCAACAAGTGAACAAATGGCCCCGTGTAACAGTGCACTGACAAATGAGGGTGATGTAATGTGGTATCAGTGTATAATCGTGCATTCATTACTGCTAATGTGGCCGTAATGACACCATAATCAGCTTACTAATTGAGTGTCATTACAGGGGATGCTGCTGTGTTCTCCCCACAGATGGCTAATGTCACTGTCACTGTTACTTATTGAGAAAAGGGTGGTAATAATCTAAACATATGATGAAATGAGGAAGGAATTACTTCATCTTCTCCTTGTGGTCCGTATTAGAAACAATCAGTCCTAATGGAAAAGTCATGCAATGCCTGCAGTTTTAAGAGATTTGACTGTGAGCTGATGCAAATTTAACGTCCTTATTAGAGCTTTATTAGTGACATATTTGCTTTTCTAACCAGATGTCTCTTGTTCTTTCAGGTGGTGAAGCTGCTCGGCTTAAAAAGGAACATCGGATGACACTACGTCTGTCAATGCCCCTCTCTCATGTCTGCTGGAGAGCCCCATCAACAGAATCTGCGTTCAATAGACTGAAGATCAAGCTGGATGAAGCCACTTTTCATTTATGGCTGACAATTTAACAAACTCACCTTCTCAGAGCCTTCATTTTCTACCTCTTGTTGCTGCTCGACTTGTCAAAAGAGGCAGTTTGTGAAGACGTGTTTGAACACTTGACAGCTCTGACCCACTTATCACTCTCCAACGAGCCGGGCAAAAAAGAGAAAGTGTAGGTGATGCACTGTTTTATATTCAGGGCCACTGATCCACTGACCTCCTGATCTAATTAGCCACACACATGTACGCACGCTGACACACACCTGGCCTCTGCAGATGTTTTAAATAGTCTTGTGTCTGGTACTCAGTTCAGTGACACAACACCCCGACACAAGGCTATAACCAATAGAGTGTTAGAAGTCCATCTGCACACTATTAACTCCCATAGAGAACATTGACCTTGACTGTGATCGGACACGTGTTGATGTGTTTGCGTTAGCAGGAGGCTCAGTGTCACGTCCTGCCCGCTCTGATCGAGAGTGAGAATGAGAGCTGATGTGGCAGACTGGCTCGGATAAATACTCTAAGAACATTTACGCAGGCTCACTCCAATAAGAAAGAATCCATAGAGCTTCATTACACTGTTGAAGTCGGTTCCTCAACATGTGTGATGTTAAAAAGTAGTCCATACTAATTGAAAAGTGTGTGCGTATACATGTGTGTCTGTCACATTGTCAGAGCAGATTAGAGCCAGGCGTTTCTGGGTCATGTCACTTTGACTGACCTAGATTTCACTAAATAAACTGGCCAGCAGTAAAGATGTGTGTGCAAGTCGTGCTGTGATCAGAATACACACATCTTAGAAAATACACCACGCTCTCTGACCTTGACCTTGAAGATTGCTCTGCAGTCTTAACTACCTGTTGACTATGGCTACGTAAGTTCTTATTTAGGCCACATGCCCTTCACCAAACAGACAGGGAATACAATATAAAACTTGTAAACTTCTTATAAAGCATCATAATCAAACTCCCAATCTCCAGTTCCTTCTGCGCCACCACTCATGAACGCCTTTCCTTCCTTCTCCGCACCTCCTTCCAGTACACCAACCATCCAGTCAGTGTGTAAGCCCTGCCTACGGGCCCCTTGGAGGATGAACGATGTGTCCACACTTGACTACGAGTTGCTGCTTTCACCGGCCAGCGCCTCCCTCCCTGGCAGTCCTGGCGGTGGCAGCAGCAGCCCCCCTCTGGCCTTCGTTGGCGTGGACAGTGAGCAGCGCACCGCCTTTGCCTTCGTAGGCCTCCTCATGCTCTTCCTGATCTTCCTGCTGGTCAGGTGCTTCAGGATCCTGCTGGACCCCTACAGCCGCATGCCTGCATCGTCCTGGACTGACCACAAGGAGGGGCTGGAGAGGGGCCAGTTTGATTATGCACTGGTGTAGGGCGATGTGTAAAAAGGGGTTGTATTTCATTGCACATAGACGGAATCTTTAAGAGCTATTTAGATGTGGAAATGGATAATGCATAATATTGTGGATGTACTCTTACAGCAGGGTGTGCCTAATGTTGGTGTATGCCTGGTTCATATCACTGTATTGCAGCCTGTGTGTTGGTGTAAATATGAGGCTGCAAGACGCTACGTAATTCTGGTTCAACAACAGGCACACAGACCACTGGAATCCCTGCGAGCCACACAGATGTTGGACCATAAAGGACAGAAATAATGAGCTGCACAGCTGCCTTAACCTGACCTACTGTATCCGTCGAACATGCTACAACATCACCTTAGGGCTAGGTTTTCCAAACTCCAGAGCTTGCCAGTATTAAAACACATGATTATGGGAAGATCACCTTCACTCATGACATAGTTCATAGCCTCAAAGCTACATATTTGATGAGAACACGCGCCATGCAGAACTTAAAGGGGACATATCATGCTCATTTTCAGGTTCATAATTGTATTTTTGGTTTCTCCTACAACATGTTTATATGATTTAATGTTCAAAAGACACATTATTTTTCTCATACTGAATAAACCTGTATTCACTCTCTGTATGAAATGTTCCGTTTTAGCGACCTTTCTCTTTAAGCCCCCCTCTCGAAAAATGCCCAGTCTGCTCTGATTGGCTTGCGAGAAAAATTATCGCATCTTTGCAAAGGTAGTTCTCAAGCCCTCGGTGGAGATACTCAGATGGTGGGCGGTATATTCTAATGAGCCTGCATGTGACATAAGAAGGGGAGCCAAATCTGAATGGCTTGTTGAATCACATGTTTTCTGATCTAGGCAGCCCACAAAACAACTGACTGGGTTGTCTTATTTCACAATTTGTGGGTTGATAGGCACTCCAAATAGCTAAATGTGTGTGCACAAGCACTGAAAAAGTGAGTTTTTCATGATATGTCCTCTTTAAATGTAGGAGTTTACACTTAAGCAGATGCCCCTTTAATGAACCAATGTCCATTGTAAAGCATCCATGTGTTAAGTGCTGATCAAGGAGCACAAATCCTCACTTTTTTTTGGGACATTGATCCTGGAGCAGCACTGCAGTTTCAGATGCTTTTTAAGCAGGTCGTTTGTCTCCATAACATTCTCTCTGTGTATGTTTTGTGTGTTACTGTGTCTATAACTGAGAAGCCATATTGAACCTATAATCTTATTACTGCAAATAGAGTTTATGTTCACTGGTTGTGTCCTTTGCTTTAGTCCGCCTGCCACGTTTGGTGATGAAGCAAACAGCAACCTTTAGGCAAGAGAAAGCTTTATTTTTGTATTCCTGACTCAAGTTTGGGAGTCTCCTTTTTGCTATCTTTCTGTCCTCTTCCTCTTACTGTATCAATCTTTAGACTGTGGATTTTTTAGATAGTCACGCAGCCACGTCTTAGAAGGAGGCAAAGCAGGTAGCTTTGCTTTTCTTGTGTTTTGTAATTACAAATTTTCTGAATATCTGCTTTGTTTTTGATACACTGGGTTGAATCAGTGAAAATAAAAAAAGGATTTTCTTCTTCTTCCTATAATTTCCACTGATAGCTGGACTGTGTGGAAAGTCCACATTGTTCATGGTGGAAATTAAATAAAAGTGATTAGTACTTGTGTGTCACTTTGTGTCATTTTTGTTAGCCATGGACATTTACACACAAGCCTAAATGTGAGGGACACTTGCCACTCACCAGGCTGGTTGGGTTCATTATCTCTGAGGAGGAGCAGCTGTGGAGCCTAATTGTCCCTGATGAAGATCAGGTGTGTGAAGCCATATCTACCCCTGGTTTCCAGTGATCAGATGCTGGTTCACTGTCTCACTGTGAGAGGTAGTGAGAGCTGCACTCTGTTGCTTGGTCTAGCTGTGTAGAGGTGTGTGTATCGGCAGAAGTTACCACGTGAACCTATCCGCACGATCTGCTCACTGTTTTTAGTTTGCTCTGCGAGCTTAATCCGTTAGAGTTGGGTATAGGTCTTTGTGGTCTGCCTTCTCAGTTTTGACCTGGCATTGCTGCCAGTGTCTTTTTCTTTGGTCGACCTCACTTTATCCTCTCGTCAGCCACAGTCCACGAATCTAAATATCTTAGTGAGGGTATGGAGACTTTCTTTTTAGGCTCGTTTTTGTTTCCCGTCCCCTTCAATCGCTTGGACACTTTAAAGTTCCCCTCATCCACAATTGCGTCCCACTCCCTCGTTACCCTGACAGAATGAGTCAGCCAATGTCGGACACGGTGGACCCGGTGACCACGAGATAAGCGGCTAAACATCTTATTGGGTTGCGTCAGGGCTCCACCAGTGTAGCTGAGTTCTCCATTGAATTCCACACCTTAGCTGCTGAATCGGGGTGAAACAGGGTAACCCTGACGGAAAAATGTATCCATGTCTTATCAGAGAAAGCTAAAGACAAAAGATAGCCTCCCGCAACATTTCCAACTCGCTCGAAGAATTGATTTCCTTGGCCATTCGGATTGATAATTGTATCTGTTAACACAACAGAGGGTTTGGAGTTTATCATCTCTCAGGAAATGCCCAAACCGTTCCGCGGGCCTCTGAACAGCGATGACCCCTTGCAAATAGGGTGCACACAGCTCTCACGAGTAGCTTGAGAGAAGCAAATGAGCAATGAGTCTTGTCTGAACTGAGGGAAGGCGGGCCACTTCATTCGTACGTGCCCAGTTATACAGAAAAGAGAAGGGCAGGGAAACGAGTAGATTCATCAGAACATGTGGAGGTTCCGCCGAGTCTAAATAATCTCCTCCCGGCACTCAATAACTGCACCTTTTTGTCATTTGAAAATAAAAATAAAAAGATTTCCTTCTTCTTCTTCCTATAATTTCCACTGATAACTGGACTGTGTGGAAGGTCCACATTGTTCATGTTGGAAATTAAATAAAAATGATTACTTTTCAATCCCTTGCGATTTTTGTGGTTACCCTTCTGGGGCTAACTTTAAAATTCCCCTGGTCCGCAATTGCGTCCCACTCCCTGTTACCCTGACCGAATGAGTCAGGCAATGTCTGACACGGTGGACCCGTCCACTAGTAACACCCAAGCTTCAGAGCTCAACACACAGAAACCTAGAACAGAAATCTGGACCAACTCCACCCAAAGTCCAAGCACCAAACCTTGTAATCACCACCAAGCATCCCCAGTTCCACCCCACAGGCCTACTGCAGTCCATGAAACTAAAATGCCGACACCCGCTATGACGGGCATCCAGGGAAATATAAAGGGTTTATTACCTTAGTAATATGCAATGTTTGAGTTTCATTTATTTACTTTATTACAGGGTTTCCCCCATCAGAGGGTTCCACCGCCATCATGGTCATAGTGGACCGGTTCTCAAAAGCGTCCCACTCCCTGTTACCCTGACACTAACAGAAAAGAATAACTCGGGACACAAGACTTAAAAATATAACCCACAATACTTTATTGCCGTTAATGTCACTGGACAAAAGTTTACAATATTATGTGAATCACTCTAATTTTACAGACTGCCATTTGGTGGTATAAATCTTTGGTTTTTGTCTTTGCACAAATATGATGATCATTCAGGATATTAAAAGTTGTTCCATGATGGCTGATTGATTTATCGATCGTCAGCTGGTACTTGTGGTGTGACTGGATGATTGTCATTTCAGCTTTAAGCTGGACTATGGCATCAACAAGTGTCAGGCTTATGGTGAACCTTTGAACTGAAACAGGCTCCTTATTTTCTAAAGTATAAAACACAATTGTCAATGCAAGCAGATGATGATGATGACAGTATTGTTTCAAGTTTGACACTGAAGCTGAGATACAGTAAGCACACGCAACACACTGCCTTTTTTAAACATAGTGGCAAATAAAAGAAAAATTACAAACAATACAGATACAAAGTATACAAAGGTTCCCAGGTTAGAAACATGGTTATGTATTATAAACATTGCCTAGGCTGTGGGACAGTGCAGCAACCTTGACCGTTAAGAGAAAAAGATTATCATTTAGCACCATAGATCCTAGCTGGAGATGGTCATCGATCCTTATGGCATTGCACAGACAGTGTAAGCTTGTATGAGATAATAGATGATGGGAATGTTAATTATCTTTGACGTGTTTTGATTTTGTTTTGCTGATGGCTGATTTGACTGGTGACAGTGGTTTCAAACAATACAAACAAATACAACGCTGTATTTGCTTTTTGTTGATTTTGCTTCTTATTTTCCTCAACAAAACAAAGTCAACAGCACTTAAAGGCCTTCAATCTTGGGTTTACTGTGAGTATTTGTTTTGGCAGCCTTGACATTAAAAAAAAAAACATCTACATTTCACTTAAAAATATACAATTTAATTTTCAAGAAGCAAGTTTGATAATATTGTTTTTTCAGCACTGAGACAATACAAAAGACAGACACACACAACAACAATAAATCCTAGCAAAAAAAAAAGAAGTCATTTTTGCAATCCAGATTCAAGACTGCACTTTCTTTGTACAGCGTAAGAGATGGTTTTATCTAGCACCGTTTTTCTCTTTGAGAGAAAAAAAATCATGAGAAATGTAAGATGACCTGACGGATATTTTGCTTTTTTTCTTGTTGTGAGGTTTGGTGTTCGCCTGTGCGTGCCCTTACACTGTAAAGCACTACCTTTTAGTTACAGCTTAGGTTAACATGTCATGTACCTTTGAGACTGTAGTCAACTGTGTGTCTCTTTGTGTTGTAAACGAGGCTCAGACCTCAGACATCAAGCTCACGGTAAAGTCAAAGAAGTCAGATAAAGTCAGCTTATAGTCAAGTTCTGCCTCCCAACACCGGCTGTCAGCACCAGCTCTATTCTCCTGTTGCATTTATGTTTAGGAGTTTGTTTGAAAAATGCAAAAACCCAAGAGAAGCTACAATCCTCTAGCAGCCGACAAGGGGAAAATACTTTGGACTGGCTCTCAGGTCCAGAATCAGTGCACTTGAAGTCTTAATCCCTACAAGGATAAATACAAACGTGACCTGATCTATCTTCTTTTAAGTCTACGAGCTACTAGCTGGTGTATTCCCTGCTCATGATGGATGCTGAGCATCACTAGCACCCTCTTTTGTTTTAAAGTCAGCATCACAGCATGGATGTGTCCGTATACTCGGCGAGAAGTACTGAGGTAACCAAACATGACAGCACACGCACGCAAACACGCTAATCCCTGCTTGCCGCCGCCGCAGGCAGGACAAAAGTCAGTTAACATCAGAGTAGAAAACAGTTTACTGCTTTCTCGTCTGAAAATTAAATGTCATCCAGCTTTAAAAAACAGACCGCAATGGACTAAAGAACCTGAAATGCCGTGTAAATGTTGCAGTCCTTCGTGTTAACATTTTTCAAACAGCACAAATACATTAAATGACACACTACAATACTGAGAGGGGCAGACGTGACAAACCTTGTTCCCCAGTGTTGTGATTTTTTTACCAAGATCACAGAGAGGTGAAAAAGTCCTTGGACCACCATCACGGCACCCAACCCCTCATATTTATCCGTAATATCACTTCTTTATAACACTAAACAAAACGAGATCCTGCATGTGATTCAAACACTACCACACACAGACAGTTTTGGCCACTCTCAGCACTTCATTTCTGTGTAATTTCGTGTTTTGCTATTTCTGCAAAAGTGCTTCATGGACTTGTGAACCACCTGTCTGCTATTTTGTCTTTACTAGGGGGCTATGGTCCAAGCACTGGAGCACCTCTCTGCCATCTCCTCCACTGGCTCTCTCAGTGGAGAATGAGTGCTGGGTCGGGTACAAGTGGAGGGGCGCAAGAGGAAGTGTAGTCAGGGTAATAAAACCAACACAAAACATGAACATATAATAACATAAACAGTAACAAAGTGGTGGTAGAGTTGGGCTGATTGACTCAGTCTTTCATAGCCCTTGATTACCCCTGTTGGTGGGGATGGTCCTGCAGGGGAGGAGTTATTGGATAAAAGGGGAGGTTAAAAGGAATCAGTCCAGGACAGGATTGTGAGCACACTCTGAGCTCAGTGCAGGTGGATGAGGAGCTTGATGCGCAGGGCGTCTCCTATTTCTCCTTGTAGGTAGTCACTGTCGTGCTGCTCCTCCAGCTGGTGTAGTCTTCGGGGCCCAAACAGCCGCAGGCTGGCGATCTCCAGCCGGTAGGATCCCGCTGGTGGTGGCCTCTTGCCGAACCGGAGAACGCTCTTTCCATCGCGTCGTTCCAGCAGGCGGAAGTGTTCATTAGTGTTGCCGTGGGTGATGACGTAGCGTATGTGGTGCTCCAGGGGCTGCAGGGCGGGCAGAAGCTCTAGAAGAGGCTCCTTGTTGAGCAGCGAGGACAGAGAAATGTTCATGGGGATGGAGGACTGGGTGTCTATGCTGGCCATACTCACTGTTGGTTCCTGTAGTGAGGAGAAGAACAGAAGAAATAAGATGAAACACGAGGTAGCAGAAACTTCACACACTCAGATATAGACAGACTCATTTTCTTGCATCAGAACACACTGATTTTGAATACTCAAAAACTGACTCAATGAGACAGCGAAGCAGTTTGTCATCGCACGTACCTTGTTGAGCTCATTTGCATCAGCATGGCGTCTGTGTCGTGCGTTCTTTGCTCCTCCTCCTGCTCCTGCTCCGTTGATCTTACACTCATAGCAGGCCTCAGGAGACAGACTGTCCTCATCATCCTCACCCTCCAAAAACTGGCCGGGGAAACCTGAGCCTGTCATACAGTGACTGGATGGAAACAACAAGACAGTTTAGTATGTTGAGTAAGAGGGAAGGAAATTGTAGTGACATCACTTTTCACTTGAGAAATACAAGTTGTATATATGAATCTTTTTAATTAGTGTTCCCTCACCCCTGTCCGGCTCTGTAGAAACCTCCAGGACAGCCACACAGGTAGCCTCCGTCGGTGTTGGAGCAGCCGTAGATGCAGGGGTTGCTGTTCCCCCCGCTACATTCATTCACATCTTGGCAGCCACCAGCGCCCTGCTCAAAGTCAAAGCCAGAGGGACACACACACTTGAAGCTGCCCAGTGTGTTGTAGCAGGAGGCCGAGCCACACACTGTTGCTCCCTGACACTCGTTCTCATCTGCGGAGGAAAGAGGAAAAAGTACAGAAAGTGTGTTAGGAGATGATACAGTGACTTTTCTTTATTCTAATTTTAATTCAGTCTTATAATAAGTCTTAAAGGACTTCAAGCTGAGTGAATTCCCCAGGTCCTCTGTACTACTGTGTACTGGTGCCTCTGTTGTTCCTTACTGTCAGTGTAACTCACCCACGCACTGGTTCCACTGGTAGTGCTGCACGTAGCCCTGAGGACAGCCGCAGCGGAAACCTCCCATCATGTTCTGACAGCCGTGCTGACAGCGGTGGTTACTGCCACACTCATCCACATCTGAAGGAAATGAAAATAAAGAGTTTTGATTGCAAATTGGTTTTAGTGCAACCACTATTTTCTGCCACCTTCAAAAATGCATACGAACCCCATCTATTTTCCCATCCATGTTCCGATAATTTTGGAATTGAAAAGGACCCTGTGTGAGAGACCTTCCTCTCTACACTATATTTAACTAAATGTAAAGGTTTCTGTGTCTGCTCACCCTCACACTCCTGGCCCGTGTTGTCCAAGGAGAAACCTTTAGTGCATTCACAGTTGAAGCTACCAGGCGTGTTGACGCAAGAGGCCCGGGAACCACATGCAGTGCTCTGACCCGAACACTCATTGTTGTCTGCAAAGAGTAGAGACAATTAAAGATGCATTTAGACAAAGATTCCTTAAGACAAAACGTTTTTGTGAGGTGCAGGGTAACACTGATGTCCTCCTGTCTGTACTCACCGATGCAGGCAGTCTGGTGCTGTGTGAAGCCGGGAGGACACTTGCAGGTGAAGCCTCCGATAGTGTTGACACAGAGGAACTGGCAGTTATGCTGCTTGGATGAACATTCATCCAGATCTTAGAGGGAGAGAAGAAAGCACGGGAAAGAGGGATGAAGCCTCAAAGCCTTTAAAGCTTGTTCATAAAAATAACATGAAAGCACCCACACTATAACAATACTACTAATATGGTTAATTATCAAAAATTATGAAATAAACACAAATCAAAAGTCCACCTACCTTTGCAAGTCTTTCCATCTGGCTGTAGGCTGTATCCTCTGGGGCAGGAGCAGAGGTAGCTGCCCTCTGTGTTTTTACACAGGAAGTTACAGGGCTTCGGAGACAGAGCGCACTCATCCATATCTGGAATATGCAGACAGGGAAAAAACAAGACAGCTGAAATTCTGCAGCAATATTCAGTTTCTATAAAACCTTTGAAACCAAACTAGCTGATAACAAGAGAGTATTAGCAGGACAGAGGTCAGCCGTACCAACACAGGAGGTCGCAGTGAAGTCGGTTTTGTAGCCAACGTTACAGTGACAGCGGAAGGATCCAATGGTGTTGATGCACTGACCGTTCCGACACATATCTGGCATCACCTGGCACTCATTGATGTCTGGAAGGACATTTTAGAAAATGATATGGATTAGATGGGTACTCATGCTGCCAAACAAATAATTCAACAAAGCCAGACAGCGTGAACTTGAACTTGATGTACCTCAACCTGCTTGGTTTCCTTCCCAAACTTACATTTTAATGCTATTTGTTTTTACTGTAACTACTTTAGAAGATTGTGGTGAATGCATTAAATGGAATTTAATCAATTTATTGCGCTACTCACCTCTACCGTCCGTGGTGTAGCCAGGTCCGAGTGGGCACATCTTCTTGTACTGTACGGTGCCAGGCAGCGGGCAGAGCTCACACTGTGACCCCCAGCCTCGGCCCATGTTGCAGCAGCACTCAGACTTGGTCACACTGTTCCTGTTGGTGGATGACTGCTGGCACATCGTCTGCAGGACCTCTGAGTAGCAGTAGCCCTTTCGGTTGTCTGGAGGAAAAGATGATGATGTGACATGAGGAGTGTTTGGGGTTAGAAAAAAATTAGGTTTTGGTTGCTAAATTGAATTTAAAACAAGATTATAAGCATCCCCACGCCTTCACCCCCACAGTGTGTGACACATACCAATACATTCAGTTCCAGTGGAGCTCGACTCAAAGCCGTCGTTGCAGTCGCAGCGGTAGCTTCCCACCGTGTTGACGCAGCGTCCGTTCTTACAGATGCCAGGCTTGGCGCGGCACTCGTTTAGGTCTGCCAGTGTACAGGGCAAAAAGGACGGGAGGATGGAGAGAATGAAGGGGCGGATAACTCCAGTAACAACAGAGTGAAGACATTGACTGAAACATTTTTACTCACCCATACATCCCTCTCCATCGGGTCTGCGCTGCATGCCGATAGGGCAGATACACATGAAGGTACCGATCAGGTTCTTACAGGTCATGCCCTTAGAGTCACAGTCATCCAGACCCTCAGAGCACTCGTCCTGGTCTGGTGAGGGACAATGAGAGATGGCCAGATAAAATGAAAACTGTCAAATCCTGTTTCAGTGGTGTCAAAGAATTACTACAGCTCACAGAAAAGGAGTGAAAAATCAGAGATGACGGGAGCAGATAAAACTGACACTTTGACAAAAAGGAAATCTGCGGCGGCCTCTCACCTCTGCACATGCGTTGGTCATCTCGCAGCACGTAGCCACTAGGACACATACACTCATAGGAACCGAAGGTGTTAACACACCGGAAGGCACACAGCAGAGGATTCTGGGAGCACTCATTGATGTCTGGAGTTAGGAAGAGAGACAGGTTTAATTTACTGTCCATTTTAATGTGCCAATGTGTGTGTTACTGTGTATATGACTGACCTTCACAGGTCATCATGGGTCCGGGTTCGAAGCCCTCCTCGCACGAACACTCGAAGCCTCCCACCACATTGGTGCAGGTTCCATTTCCACACGGGTTTCCTATGGAGCACTCGTCGGTGTCTAGAGAAGACAGAGAGCGGCGTAGAGATAGAGGAGGCAATTAAAACCAATGACACATTTATACTGTACTGTACCTGAGACTTTAAAAGCACTCATTAGCAGCTTAAATGTTAGGCCAAAAATAGATCAGGCTGTAATGCAGGAAAAAGATGCTACTGGTGATAAAAAAGAACATCACACCTCAGTGATAATATTGATTTTGGTGATATATTCTGAGACAGAAGTCCTGCAGCCATTGATTTTTTTCTTGGTCTGCTCAATTGTTTCAGTATAAATAATAAAAAATACTACGTTCTTCTTCTATGATTCCAATGTTGCAGATTGTTGACTTCAATTTTGGAAACCATCTCACCAACACAGTTGACTCCGGTGTAATCCAGGTTATATCCAAAGGGGCATTCACAGCGGAACGAACCATCTGTGTTGATGCAGATACCGTTCTGGCAGATGCCTGGGTTATCCAGACACTCATTCATATCTAAAGAGAGAAGAGCATATATTTTTTAACATATACAAGACCTCCAAAATTGGCCAGTAAATTCGAGGGAGTAGGTTTACGTTTTAGCACTCACCTTCACGAGCTTCACCCAGTCCAGGCAGGGCTCCGAGGCCGAAGGGACACAGAGTGACAAAAGCAGCTGGAGACGCACCAAAAACAAAAAGTCAGCTTCATTACTTTTACAAGTGTCTTTGTGTGAATGTGATGTCTTCATTAAAGCTCTGTGTGTGTCTGTGTTACACACCCTCGCTCTCTCGTGGGCACAGCTCACAGGGGAGTCCCCAGCCCTCTCCAGGCATCTTGCTGCAGCAGCACTTGGCTTTGGTGGTGTTCAAAGCTTTGGGGACGGTGCATTTTCCTGACTCAAATTTGGTGAAACAGAAGCTCTCTCTGGTATCTGCCATAAGAAAAAAAAAGACGGAGAGTAATTGTTCTGTTATTTATGGGACACACAAAGTAAGTAAGGAAATAGGGAAGATAAGCAGATTAGCAGATTCATGTAAGGTGTTAACTAAGCGCTTCTCTCACCGTAGCAGCGGCGTTTGTTGTCAGAGAGCACGAAGCCCGGCTGGCAGGTGCACTGGAAGCTGCCGGGGGTGTTGGTGCAGGTGCCAAACTGGCAGATGTTGGGCTCCACCTCACACTCATTGATATCTGGAAAGGAAGCGTAAAAGAGGAAGCAAGTTGAGAAGATGGTGGTGATGTATTTGTGAGCATGTGTTAGAGCAGATGATCCCTGTATGCGTGTGTGTGTGTGTGTGTGTTAGTGCCGTACCTATACACTGGTCATTCTGCACCTCATAGCCAGGAGGGCAGATACATCTGAAAGATCCGTCCAGATTCTGACAAGTTCCCGGAGAACAAGTGCCGGGCAGACTCACACACTCATTGATATCTGTGAAAAAATTGGACAAATCATGTGTGTTTATGTCAGACAAACTGTAGTGTATGAAAGTCTATAAATACCCCACCATGCTCTTACTTTTCTTGTATATTTAATCGCTGACTTACCAACACAGTTTTTCCCGTCCTGAGTGTTCTCATAACCCTCATGGCACAGACACTGGAAGGAGCCGAGTCCATTAATACACTGTCCGTTCCTGCACACCTGGCCCTGGAGGGCGCTGCACTCGTCTATGTCTGTAAGGCAAACATTGAGAGGATTAGGACTCTCTAAACATTCCTCTGACTTTGGATATCCATCGACAAACAACCAAAAACAGGAAAAAACTATTTTTTTGGAAGAAATTCAAGTTTTCCTGGCATCAAAAGTTTCTGTAAAATTAGCGTGTGTATAATTATATGTATATTATATATATATATATATATATATATTTCCCTATGAAGCCAAAGAGCAGTCAAAAAAAAGCCAAATGTTATGTCTAAATTTTATTTCACGTCTGTCCAAATGTAATCCTGCTACAGGAAAGGGCAGCATGTTTTTATTGTAATTTATGGGTGTAATTTTTAACAATATGACATCTAAACCTGCGTCAAAACTTTGACCTTTAAAAGAAAACACTGACTGCTTTGTAGAGCGGAACAGTAAATGATCCATACCCATGCAGTCGTTGTTGTGTGTGAGCTCGAAGCCGGGGAAGCAGAGGCAGTTGTAGGATCCCACTGTGTTTTTACAGGTACCGTTACCACACGGCTGTCTGTCGCACTCATCGATGTCTAAAATACCCACAGAGGGAACAACGTTTAGAGGGGGTTAGACAGTAAAAACATGGAACTTACTGTGCAGCATTGCATGCAACACAATGTTGTGTGTATTAGTGTAGTTTGAAGTTGTGCTTCTCACCCATGCACATGGTCTGGTCAGCAGTAGCCTTGAAGCCGTTGTGGCAGAGACAGCGATAGCTTCCCTGCGTGTCGATACACTCTCCGTGGCTGCACACATTAGGAATCTCCTGGCACTCATTACGGTCTGAAAATTAAAAAGAAATTAAAAATACATGAATGTATTATAAAGGGCTGCAACTAACAATTATTTTAGTTATCACTTTAGCCTTTAAAATGTTGAAAATGCCCATTACGATTTCCCAGAGTCCAACGTGATGTCTACAAATAGCTTGTTTTATCCAGAATCAAAAGATATTAAATTTACAATGATATTAAATACACAGAAGCAACATATTCTAACATTTGAGAAACTGGCTCCATCATCTTTTATTTTTTGGTTAATTTGATCATCAAAACTATTTCTACATTTTCTGTTGATCGACTAATCGACTATTTGTTGCAGCACTACTATTAATCATTGCACTTTATATACACACGTCCCACTTAAATGCTTCAATTTTATGTATAACACCTTGTGTGTGTTCACTGTGTTGTACGCTATTTATTATATATTTTGTTTTGTTCTATTCCATTTGTTTCTGCATGTCCAGGTCCCACATCTGATTAAAGTTGTGTCTTTTATTTATTTATTTATTTTTTGTTTTGTTAATATTTGGACATGTGTATTATGTGTAAGTTATTTATGACGGAATAAAACCAACAATAAACTGGTGTTGTGTTTATTCAAAGGCCGGTGTATATTAACATACCTCAACAGATTTTCCAGTGCCCCATAAATGCAAATTACAATAATTTTCCCTCAATGTGTGTCCATGTTTTACATCTTCCTCCCATCACCGACACAATCAGCCCACTTCCGTGGTATTTTAAGATGGGAAACCCCAGTAAGGTCTGCTGTCAGACAGGCTGGACTCACCCACACAGGCCCCGCTGGGGGACAGTTTGAAGCCTGGCGAGCACTCGCAGCGATAGCTGCCTGGAATGTTGATACAGTTGGCGTTGCGTTGGCACAGGTTGTCCCCGCTGTTACACTCATCAATATCTACACAGGGGGAAGAAAGAGAGAAACAGTGGACATCAATCACAGGCTCCATAACTGTCTGGTCGGAGCAGACAGTCAGCTCGTGGACAGCAGGAGAGAAAACACAATGGCTCCATTTTGGCTCTGGTACAGTTCAGACGCTGGTCAGTCGCTGGCAGGTTCTGGTCGGGATGATTGAAGGTCCAGCAGGCAGGTGCTCTCATTCAGAGCCGCTATACTCGTCTTTACAAGGACATAACTCATGTGGGGAAAGGCAGCATTAACTCCACTGAGAGGAGTGCTTGTAAAAGTGCCTCTCGGCCAGTGAGTGAGTGTAACTGTATCTATGTGTGTGTGTGTGTGTGTGTGTGTGTGTGTGTGTGTGTGTGTGTGTCTGTGTGTGTGGCTGCATGGGTATGTAGGTGTGACTTAATGCATAAATGGTGTTGTTTGTTCCAGCAATAAGTATATGCTCTATACTGTATAAGGAACACATAAGCAAGCAATGACTCAGCAGCAGGGTCAAAAGAAGAGATACAGTGTGGGGAGGTAAAAGTGTGTGCACGTGTGTGTGCTTACTTTTGCGTGTGTAGAGAGTAGGGCTGGGCGATAAGGCCAAAATATTCTATCCCGATATAGGTCATTTCATATCTCGATAACGATATATATCACGATATAGCATGTGTTCTGGTAGTTCAATAAATAGTCTATATGCAATAACCACATGGTAAAGCCTATTTTTGTGTACTCCCGTGTGAATTAAATACTTGACAAATGAAAAGTACTGAGCATTTTCTCGTTTAATTAAGAACTTTAGTGCAAAATGAACACATTTTCTGAGAAATTTGAGTTTGTACCTGCTCGTTATTATCAATTAAGACAATATAAATGTGTATCATATCTCGATAAATGATTTCATCGCAATACGATTCCATTCCAGAAGATAAATTATCATATTGAATTATCGCTCAGCCCTAGTAGAGAGTGGGAGACAAAGAAAGAAAAACAAAAATAGCAAAAGAGCAGGAAATCTATGTAACACCGCCATATGCACATTGTCTCATAGTAGGTGGATGTGATTTTCCAATCACAGGTAGTTACCGCTATCTTCTCTTGCAACAGACACAGTGAGAGGAACAAAAAGGCAGAGTGAGACTGAGGAAAACGTTATGTGAGTTTTACCTTCACAGATGAGCAGTATGTTGTTGTAGCTGAAGCCCATCGGACATTCACAGCGGAAGCTGCCGATCTGATTGATACAAACTCCATTGGCACAGATACCAGGGATCTCCCTGCACTCATCGATATCTGCACAAAACAACACCACAGAATGTCATTATATACAAACTGCACTTTGTAACAGCTTTGTTATTGCACTGCACTGTAATGACCTTACCGATTGGCTTGCCCGTGTGGATGTCAATAATGAAGCCAGGAGCCTGGTTACCACACAGTAACTGGTACTCAGCTGCAACAGACAGAACAGGAGACACTCAGCCACAGTAATAAAACGGACTCATACAGAGATGTTGTTTTAGAGTATGTCTATCGAGACTCACTGGTAGCAGGAGTTGGACAGGCCTCACACGGTTTGTTCCAGGCTTTTCCCACGTTGTAGGCGCAGCAGCACATCTTCTTGGTCATGTTGAAGGACAGCTCGTTCTCACACGTGTCGTTGAAGTTACGGTAACACACGCTCTTCCTCATGTCTGCATCACAAAGAGAAAGACAGAAAGTGTTTAGACATTTCTGCCTTTTCAAACTGAATACTTTTTTAAATTGATTTTCAGAGGACATTATGAGAGTAAATGTTTTCTTGTAGATCCAAAGAGAGGTCTCTCCCACTCACCCATGCAGTTGTTTCCTCCATTGACCTGCATGTACTCAGGGGGACACACACAAGTGTAGTTGCCCAAAGTGTTGTAGCAGGTACCAGGTCCACAGATCCCAATGTGGGTCGTGCACTCATCGATATCTGCACATAAAGTTATGATGACAAATGAAAAAATTAAGATTTAACGGCGATTTATATGATATAAATGGAGGACTAAACATATTTTTCTGTGTGTGTGATTTCTCTTTCAGTTCTTACCCTCACAGATGCGAGTCTCCTCATTGAGATAGTAGCCTGCAGGACACTCACACTGGAAACTACCAAAGGTGTTAATACAATTTCCACCCTGGCAGAGACCTGGCAGCTCCTGGCACTCGTCGATATCTAGGGAATCATTAGATTGTTAGATTCATATTGATTTCATGTTAAATTGCATTTTTTAAATTCTGTCAAAGTGAGGCAGCTGGATGGTTTACCTTCCAGGATAACAGTGATGGGGTTGGGTCTGAATCCCTCTCCTCCTGGACAAAGAGTCTTATATTCCGCTACAGACAAGACAGACACGCACAAGTTAGTGTGACTTTCCATTTCAGAGTGAGGGGGGAAAAAAGTCATAAATAAATAACTTTGGCTAAGACTTAAGTTGACCAACAAATCTGAGTAACTATGTGCATCTGACAGTAAATATAAGTAATCAATGAGTCGAGGTCCTGTGGTACGTACTGGAGTTGGGGGCGGGGCATAGTTCACAGGGGTTTCCCCAGGCTCCTCCCAGGGAGCAGCAACAGGAAGCTCGGGTCACACCCACGCCGATCTCCGCACTGCAGGAGATTCCTCCATCGCCACGAGCGAGAATGTCCAGGAAGCAGTTGCCAACACGGGTATCTAAGAAAGACACATATTCGCTTATGAACACATGGGAGTCTTCACTTTCATGTAACATGATGATATGTGAATGTATGAAAAATAAAGGCTTATTAAATATTTTTAACTGTGACTCACCCACGCAGCCCACTCCAGTGGGGTTGAGCTCAAAGTCAGCTGGGCAGTTGCACAGGTAGCTCCCTGGGGTATTCACACACAGCCCGTTGATGCAGTTGACAGGGTCTGCACACTCGTTGATGTCTGCAGTACACAGTGACACACGCAAGTTCATCAACACACACCAGTGTACAGTCACACCATCAGTTTATATGCTGCTGGATGGTAGTAGACATATCTTTGGTCTTTGCATATGTTGGATATCTTTCGTCAAAGAATTTTAAATGGTAATCCGATGCATAAATGAAGGCTGTTTTTGTCAAGGAAACTCTGCCCAGCTATTTGAGTCTGTTCTGTGTCTGAACTAAGTGATTTTAGAGCTTAAGTTACAGAAGCGTAACACTGACCAGTGCAGTTTCCTCCGCTGCGGTCCAGTTCGTAACCATCATCACATACACAGCGGAACATCCCTGGAAGGTTCTGGCACGTTCCAAACACACAAATGTTCTGGAAATTACACTCGTCGATGTCTGTGGCAAAGAGAAAATTATTAGTTAGACTAAGTGAAAGAAAAACAGAACAGTAAAATGTGAGAGAACGAATGCAGTACCTTGACAGGCCTTGCTGTCTTCAGTAGGAGTGAAGCCCATCTCACACTCGCAGCGGTAGCCACCCGGAGCGTTCAGACACTGGCCGTTCTCACACAGGTTCACGTTGTCTGCACACTCATCCATGTCTGGAACAGAATGGACCATCACGTTATAAACTTACTGTGCATGAAGCTCACTGCAAACACACAGTAGCAAGTATTCAATTTATTAAGAAAGTTTCAGCAGTCTTACCAGAGCAGGAAAATCCATCTCCATTGAAGCCCTCCTTACATGTGCACCTGTAGGATCCTGGTGTGTTGACACAGTCTGCGTTTTGGTTGCAGTTGTGGTCCTCTGCAGAGCACTCGTCCTGATCTGCAGGAAGAGAGAGAAAAAAGTGTGAGCAAAAAGTCAGTCAAAACAGTAACAAAATATAACATTACTGGGTACAGGAGACAATTTAGTTCTTTTACTTTGTCTTAAAAACTTGTTTTGCAACATCTGAATATGTACTCACCCACACACTTGATGCCGTCTCCCAGCCATCCGTCTCGACAGCGACATTTAAAGCTTCCAGGCACGTTGATGCAGGCAGCATGCATGTCGCAGTTATGAGCCCCGATCTCACACTCATCAACATCTGGGGAAATATAGACATCAATTAGCCGGCAGTAACACATATTTCTGTACCAGTTATTTCCCTTTAAGCATTAAAAAAAATGACAAAAAAAACTATTTTTAAGTGAAATGCTCCTGTACTAATGGCATGCAAAGATATGTGAAATTTTAGCTTTTGCTGAGCAGATAGTTTTTCATTCTATAAGTAGTGAGTCATTAATAAATTATCATTTAAAAAACTGTAGACCTGGAACTACTGTATGCATGGGTGAACTGTCTCAACACTGAACACACAGAGGCCCAGACCTCTCAGCCCCTGATGTGTGTGTGTGTGTGTACCTGTGCAGCCCGTGGATCCCTTCTTGACAAAGTATCCCAGCTGACAGTGACAGATGAACGAGCCTTTAGTGTTCTCGCAGTCGCCGTGAAGACAGATGTTTGGGTTCAAGTCACACTCGTTCACATCTGGGCAGACAGAGATGGACAGACGCAGATAATAATTATGTAAGTGATCAGAGTGACAGATGATGAGACTGACAGAGGAAGTCCCATAGATCAGGTCAGAGGGACTGAATGAATATGTAGCGGACGGAAAAAGTAGTTAACAAAGAAAACAAGGGAGGTTAAGAGATTTAAAAAGAGTTTCCCCTCACCGATACACGTCCTCATGTCCATAGAGGCCATGAAGCCATCGTAACACAGACAGCGGTATTCCCCGGGTATGTTGGTGCACTGGCCTCCATCACAGATGTCTGGAGTCTCCTCGCACTCATCAATATCTAACAGAAACAGCAGAAAATATATTTCACTTTGCTATAAGTGGAAACACCATGTAGAAGGCCACACAGTGTTCTTTGATTTCCATGAGACATGATGGAAACTATCACATTATATCATTGTTGCATTTCTTTACAGTTAATTTAAATACAGATCCTGAGTTTTATTACCTGAGCAGGTCCTGAGGTCAGGCATAAGAGCGTAGCCCTCACTGCAGCTGCACTCATAGCTGCCCTCTGAGTTGGTGCAGTGGGTTTCACAGCCGCCGTTCATAATGGTGCATTCATCAATATCTGCAAAGAAAGGTCCCAGTTACAGTTTACATCTGGGTCTCGTTAGATAGGAATTACATAGGTAAAGTGTGTGCCAGTTGTTCCACTCACCAACGCAGCCCTGTCGGTCTGGTGTGGCCTGGTAACCGGTGTCACACGAGCACTGGTAGGTTCCCGCCATGTTGACACACTGGCCATGTTTGCACAAGTTGTCACTCAGCTGGCACTCATTCACATCTGGCAGGAGGAGCAAACAAGTTAGATGTTATATACACATTCTAGTGTATTGTACTTCATGGAAATAATGATTATAACACAAGTTTATAGAAACTAAACGATCCAGAAGAGAAAAGATTTACTGTGTGAAACGAGTTTGTGACTGAGATTTCAAGGGTGTGTGTGCTGTTTGATGCACCTTCGCAGGTAGATCCATCGTTGCTGAGCGAGTGTCCGGTGGGACATTCACAATCGTAACTCCCTTCTGTGTTCAGGCAGGTTCCTCCACGACACAACAGGGGGTTTCTCTCACACTCGTCAATGTCTGTCAGCAGAGAGGAAGGAGGGAGGAAGAGGGGTGAAAGGAGGAAGAGATGAATAAAAGGGGGAAAAAGAACATAGGAGAAATGGAAATTTCAGACCGTGGACATGAATTCAAACATTTGAAACTGTGTAATTGTGTGTATGAATTTGTTCCAAACTCACCCATGCAGTTCTTCATCATCATGAAGCCGCTCTCGTAGCCCTCAAAACATTCACACTCGAAGCTGCCAGGTGTGTTGACACAGGCGCCGTGACCACACAAGTCCGGGGAGATGCGGCACTCGTCGATGTCTGAAACACAAAGACGTTAAAAAAGGAAACACTCACTAGCTGCTTACTAATTGTGACATAAATGTTTCATTTGAATTGAAACTCCATCTCTCGTACCTGTGCAGTTTCTCTCTTCTGCGTTGAGAGCGAAGCCGCTGTTGCAGCGACACTTGAAACTGCCGATGGTGTTCCGGCAAGTTCCATGAGTGCACAGACCCTGGAACACCTTACACTCATTTACATCTGGAGAGGAAGACATACAGTACATAAATAAACCCCTCATTTTGTTTACTGGGTAAAGTGTGACCATTACAGATTAGACTTCATTCCCTGACCAGTGTTCCACTCTGAATAGCATCCAGTCTGATGTGGTCATACATCTTTGGTTCTACCAACAAATGTACACACTCATGGTGCCTCAAAGCAATTTTGGCTGGAAGATCTTTTTACCTTTATAGAACGGCCTGCCGGTCAGAATTTCTCCCCTGTTGGCGAAGCCGGGCCCTCTGGGACAGATGGCTCTGTACTCAGAGGTGGACGCTTTGGGACACTCCTCGCAGTCGATGCCCCAGGCAGAACCCACTGAGCAGCAGCACATGTCCACGCGGTACCTCCCTGGCAGCGGCTCGCCACACTCATCCTCGTGCCATTTCATGTAGCACTGCTCACTACGTGTATCTAGAAAAGTTGAGTGTACAATCAAAAACAAAAGTCACCTCCGTTTCTAAGTTTTGTCCTAAGTGTGCAGGGACATGATAGCCTCTGGAAATAACAGTTTCATTGGATGTGACGTCTGATTTCTCTTACCCACACATGTGCGTCCAGTACTGTCCAAGGTGAGACCCTCAGCACACTCGCAGCGGAACGTGCCCTGGGTGTTCACACACCGGCCATTTGTGCACACTCCAGGGAACACCTCACACTCATTGATGTCTACAGGGAGCGGGACATTTTAAGAACCGAGATTACAAGGTGAAACATGCTTTTTTTTTTTTTTTAAAGTCTCCAAGGAGAACATTAAGGCACATTACAAGGACAAAAAGATGATTCAATGGGCGTCGATGTCACTATTCATTAAGTTATCAAATGTTCTTACCTTCACAGACGAGGCCCTTCATACGAGCAAACCCTCGAGAGCAGGCGGTGTCTGAGGGGACATAAAGAGATGTAATAAAGACATTTTATGTATGAGCACTGTATGTAGGGGATGTATGCACACATTCGTTTGCCACAATGTCAGGGAAATATTGGCCTTTAATTTAAATCTTATGAAGTCCACAATATGATGGTACTTTCTTCTAAAACAGACAAAAAACGTGTCAAACTTGCAATATCAATTTATTTTCTTCCTTTATTCTTTTGATTATGTATTAATAATGTACTGATTATAACATGTGTAGTTGTAAAGTAGTTCTTAATGTAGAGACCAGCCTTCAGTGGTGAATTTTAAACAATGATTTAAATGCCATTTCAGAGGCTTTTCAACTAATCTAAGACCTTCTGGAGGACTGAAACCTTGTCAAGTTTTAGCATTAAAATGGTCAGAATTACACCGGCACAACAAATTAGCAGCAGGTGTGTGTGTGTGAGTACTGACCGATCTCGCAGGGTTCACAAGGGCTGCCCCAGGCGGCTCCCAGTGTGGAGCAGCACTCAGACTTCAGCGTGGCTCCGTTGATGTTGACCTCGCAGCGGTTGTCTTGTATCGTCAGCCAGCAGGTACTCTTCATGCTGTCTGTGGAGCCCAAGTCACAACAGAGAAGACTTGATTATAGATACCTTGTGGGGTTTTCTTGTAAACACAGTTAACATTCAGTGTTAAATGTGTTCATCCTTCAGGCCTAACAATGTGTTGAGTGCAGTTCCTTCTTCCTAAAACATTTGCAAAGACATTTTTTTAAATCATGCAGAAATAAATAAATACATTAATAAATACATAAATTCAATAAGGAATAAATACATTTAAAATATATGCAAAAAAAATTAAAATAAATAATAAAATAAAAGGGAAAATTAAATAAAAGAGTAGATAGATAGGGCGATCAATACTAAGGTAAATAAATAAAGAAGTAAATTAAACAGACATATGCATTTTTGTCACATTTTATAAATTAATTAATGCCTATGTTTATTTTTTTATATTCCTTTTGGTACATTGAATGGCATATTTATTCATTTATTTATTTATTTATCGAGTCATTTATTTATTCATTTATTTATTTGGCTTTGGCAGATTCCGTCCTCCATAAGTAGAGCACAAGTTACACACAAAACAGTTATCTGCTCATGAAGGCATCACTCACAGCACCACTAGTGGTCAAAATGTCAACATCTCCACAGGGTACCTTTTTAACTATGGCAACAAAGTACACCACAAACTCAATCAAAATGTCACCCTCAACTTTCCTCACTGCCATAAAACTTGTGTCTTTGGCTACATGCTGAGCTGAGTGAAGCCCATGCATCATTACGTTTAATCCTATGCTTTTCCATTCCTAATGAACTGAAAGAGCGTACATAGAGCGTCATAACAGTGACACCTTCTCTCCCCAACCACAAGGCCACCCAAACACAAAACCACAATTTACTTTTCCCTTTCTTCCACCCACTGAGTGATGGGCTCTAAAACATAAATGAACCAAACCAGTGGAATTTGCGGACCTCTGACAGAGCCAGCTCATTCAATATGTATGGGTGTATTTATTTAATGACTCATTATCCCTTCCAGTTACAATAACATCTGTATTCTGTATTAGCATGTAACTTTCTCAGAATGATTTCCCAAAAGTAACAAACCTCCAAACAAGTGGAATATTTAGCCTCAGCAGAGAGTCTTACATACCACATGTCATTTTGAATCTGCGGCAGATCTCTATGAAGTAAAGCAATCTCCATGTGAACCAAGGCCATGCATGCAAGTATTTATCTAATACATCAGCAACGTGTGCCATTTTGCCCCAACATCTGAGGATGATAATGTCTCTGGATGGCTCCTGGAAACCCGAACCGACTCAGTGTTTGTTTACAAAAGCGGAGAGTAAACCACGATTAGAATGATTAGACAAAAAGACTCTTGCACCAATTATTTCCCGTTGACACTCTCAGTGTGTGATCATTATCTTGAGCGGTTTCTAGGACCCTGCGGCTCTGCTTTAATTTGCGCCAGGCATTTGAGTAGGGAACGGATGTCTTACCCACGCAGATGGTGTTGGTGGAGTCCAGCTTGCTGCCGTGGGTGCACTCACAGTTGAAGGACCCAGCCACGTTGCGACACGCTCCGTTGATGCACGGGCTGGAATCGCATTCGTTGATATCTGAAACATGTGCAAAAACACACCTGAGGTCAAGGCTGAGAGGCTGATTCAAATGGATCATCATCACCATTTGGCAGTTGCAAACGTAACGTGTGTGTGTCTTCTTTCCATGAGCCACATGTTTACTGGAAACTAAATGCAACACATCTGGTAATAATGTCACCTCATAATGACCTTGATTGTTGGTAAAAAACGACAAAACACGTGGATGTGAGGCAGCACAAACACGTGAGTGTGTTTGTGTGAGTGCTCACCTTCGCAGGTCTCTGAGTTGGGTTTGAAGACGTATCCTTTAGGACAAGAGCAGGAGTAGGAGCCGGGAGTGTTTCTGCAGTGGCCGTTGTCACAAAGCAGACGGTTCACCAGACACTCATTGATGTCTGCAGGGAGGCGAGAGAAGGCAATGGTTAGAAGACAGTAAATAGAAGACAGTAACATAAGTTTATGGTATTTCTAATTAGAGGCCTATCATGACAAACCAGCAGTATCGGCCTTTAAAGAGGACCCTTTATGCTTATTTTCAGGTGCATACTTGTATTTTGGGTTTCTACTAGAACATGTTTACATGCTTTAATGTTCACAAAGCGCTTTGAAACACTCTGTTTGAGCTCACTGTTGTGATTGGTCAACCTAACCAAACTCTTCGGACTCCGCTCCAGCTCTGCTCTAAATATCTGTGTTTGAGGGCGTACTAAACTAGCTCCTAGGCAGGTATTATGCAAAAGTGTTACTTGGTGACATCACTATGTTACAGAAAAAAAGGCAGGATTTCAAGCAACGCGTTTCAGGCAGTTCAGGAGCAGTGTTTCTGTGGGGGAGAGTAACTCCCTTTGGCGTGGACTTTGGGCTTAGTAACTTTGCAGACGTTTTACATGCACAAAAAAACTATATAACACACTACAGGAAAGAGAGAAAGCACAAAAGCGTAATAGGTCCTCTTTAAAGCGATACTAACTTTGACAAAAGAAATAATAACACATTCTCTTACATAAGCGAATTTGAATTAATAAGCAATATAACACACTTCCTTAATTCAATAAACTCATTGCTGCTGCTATAGCCTTGTCTGATTGGACCAGTAACTTGTGGTGGCTAATGTTAGCTAATGTCAGCAAACTTTTGAAAGATACTGCCGTACAATTTGATGACTCTTCTCTGCTTGTGCTGCTGTGTCTTCGCATTATTTACTTCTATAGCTTGTGGCCTCTATTAACAGAATGGTACATAGTTTCACTTTAAGACAGAAACATGGCTAACGTTGCCAGCTAGGGATGCACTGTTTCATCAAAAAACAATCTCCTCCACTCTGACTTACCGACACAGTTCTTGCCACTGGTGTCAGACTCGTAACCGATGTTACAGATGCAGCGGTAGCTTCCTCTCAGGTTCTCACATATGCCGTTCTGACAAATGTCTGGGTCCAGGGCACACTCATTGATGTCTAGGAGAGGACGGGTATTATGTAGATCAATACTGATATGAGACAGCACTGTGGGAACATTCACATTCATGAACAACATGCTCACCTCTGCCATCAGCTGTAATGCCAATACCACTGCTGCATACAGCCTGGAACTCAGCTGAAAGAAACACAGCAGATGAGCCGGATATACATTTTTCTATTATTATTTTTTGTGACTTTAACAACTTGATGAACCAAGATTTCCAAGAATGGAAACAGCATAGAGCAAAGTAACAAGTATACAGCAGATTAAAGATTGTACCTGAGTTTCTGGAGGGGCAGGGATGGCAAGGCTCTCCGAAGCCATGTTCAGCATTGGCACAGCAGCACTCAGACTTGGTCACTGCACCGGGGAACGGACGCGAACATGTGCCCATCTTTATGGCGCCGTAGCACGTGGTCCTCATGTGTGTGTCCACACACACTCTCCCATCTACGTCGATAGCCAGGCCTGGTGGGCACTCACAGCGGAAGGAACCCTCAGAGTTGATGCAGCGGCCATTCATACAAATGCCAGGAGTCAGACACTCGTCGATATCTGATGAAGAGAGCGCACATGATGTATACGTCAAAACCAAATTTCAACCATCTTGGAATTTGCAAGTCACTGTTCATAGGATTACATTTCACTGATCTCACAGCTAACTCATGAACAGCACGGCAAAATGAAAGGGGAAAAAAGGCGTGCAATTTATCAGAATAAATAAAATGAGTCCCTTAGGTTTAGTCCATCTGTCCATTTCTGGACTTTCTGGATTGTTTCAAAAAGTCGTACTTCTAAAACAAAACTGTGCACAAATTAATTTAAAAAGGGATCTGAAGGATTTCAAAGAACACAGCAGGCTGTTTGTCCCAAGACTGAAGGTCTGTGTTTGTAATTTATAAATCACTCATACCTGTGCAGTAGCGTCCGTTAGGTGCTAAAGCAAAGCCAGGCTTGCAGATACATTTGAAGCTGCCGTCTTCGTTTATACACATGCCATTGAGACACATGTTGGTGGTGGCGCACTCGTCGTGATCTGGAATGAAACAAGAGTACAATTAAGGTCAAGTTTATAGTCCATAAGTTCATGTGAAGTTTGACCTGTTTCTGTGTTGGCTCCTTACCGATGCAGTTCTTTCCATCAGGAGTGAGCTCAAAGCCAGCATTGCAGATACACTGGAAGCTTCCCTCTGTGTTGACACAGCGGCCGTTGCGACACATCACTCCATTCACAATGCACTCATCAATATCTAAAAAGAGGAGGAAGAGGGAAGATGGATGTAGTTTATTGTTGTTTTTAACCAGTCATACTAAACTGCGCAACAAAGCTTAGGGGAAATGTGTACTTCTGTGAAACATATGTACACAATTTATATTAAAGAAACATCTTGAGGAATAGGTTAACAGCACAGTGAGACATACCCATGCAGGCTTGTTTGGTAGGAGTTCCCTGGTAGCCCTCATGACACTTGCAGTGGTACCCTCCAGGTGTGTTGACACAGTCTCCATTGATACAAGGATTACTCACACACTCATCCGTATCTGGGGAGAAAAAACAAATAAACTATCAATTATCCTGACTGTCAAAGTGATTGGATTTCACCTGCAGGCATCTTGTATTAAGTTCCTTAAATCGGCAGAAGATGGCAGTGCAGTGCATGCAATTAACTGTCACATGTAGTCACTGTGTCTGCCTGTGTGGCTCAGGGAGGTTATTGAGAACTACACATTGCATGTGCACTTATACAGTAAACAGTGTGTGTGAGAGCATGGTTCTTACCGATACACTCTCCACGAACATCCTGTTTGTAGCCCATGTTGCACTCGCAGCGGTAGCTCCCATTGGGTGTGGGAATGCAGCGTCCATTCAGACACAAGTTGGTGAAATGTTTGCACACGTCGATGGTGTCGTTCATAGAAACAGAGCCTGAGACGGGGCAGACATGTTAACAAAACAAAAATACAACTGTTTTCCAACTGAGAAATGGGCTCTTTCATCTAGTACAGGCTCAGAACGACTCACCTATCTGTTGGTGCCCTCCTCCATTATTTCCAAAGCTCCCACCATTGCCGCCAAAGGTTCCTCCGCCATTGGTGCCAAAGCCTCCTCCGCCATTGCCACCGATGCCTCCGTTACCGTTGCCATTAGGTATGCTGGGGAACTTGAATCCATAGTTGAACCCGTTGCCGTTGCCGTTGGGGAAGTGTCCGTTGGGGTAGGCAGGATGGAGGCCGTGTCCTTGAGCAACACCCACAATACACAGACGCCTGAACTCGTCTATAAGAGAGACAGACCACAGGGAAGAAGTCAGTGGCGGCATTCTGCTGTAGGTTACGTTTCATTTGTTTCCAGCCAGATGAAGCTGAGGAGGAGATATATTCATAAGCTCTCAAGTTGTGCCAACCAAGATTTAGTTTTTGGATCCCTCAAATTCCTACAGTTTAATACACATGAAATGTACTCACTGTTCCTGGAATTGCAGATTTCACAAAGGTCATTGCACTTTGTAATAAATTGTAATGTTCTTCTGTTGAAGTTTGAAATAAAGTTGACCATGTAACTGTTTTACTGGTTTCAGATATGCTTTGACTGGAGCAAAGCCTGACCAAGTAATAAGAGAAAAATGTGCATGCATAATGATCTACTCTACTCTGCTTTAGCGTGTAGTTACAATACGTTAAAGTGTATGTTTGTATGTATGAATACATTTATGTATGCAGGTACTTCATGTAAGTATTTATATGTGTGTACAGTATATATGTAGAGTACTGTATGCTCTTCCCTTAGTTTGACAGTCACAGTAAATCAAACACACAGACGCATCTTATTTTGGCGGTGCTGGTGAAAGCAGATCAGTTTTGGATCACACGGTCTCACGCAGGGAAGAGTTTCCTGAATTCCAGCTTGACTGAGGAGATGATGGGTCATTATCTTCACACAAATCTCCCATCTTTTTCTGTTTAGTTTTCAGTCATGACATCATGCTCATCAATTTGAGTGGATGCTCTTCCCTCTTTGTCACACACAAACTCAAAGCTCTCTCTAACGTTTAACATCACTGTGTTGAACTAATTTGTGGAACATTGTTATGGCTTTATTTACTGCCTGTGCTTGCGCCAAGTCATGGACAATCTATTGTCAGTTATTTTGTCAACAGAGAAAGAAGGTGATGGATTACATTCTGATTTCAAAGCTCATCTCAGTAATTTTGTTTGGGGATCAGAAACGCGTATCCTCTGTTCTGTGTATCTTGTTTTCATGTGTACTCACCAGACCCCCTGACAGGGCACATCTCAGGGATCTGTCCCAAAGCCCAGCATCGTCCTGTGTCACAGCAACACTGCATCTTGGTGTACTGACCGCTCTGCTCCGCAGCACACCGGCCGTTAACCAGAGCAGAGAAACAAGTTCCCACACGCTGATCTGAAGGAAGAGGAGATGCGTTAACAGAGTTAGACGACTGAGCAGGCAGCAACATACGTTTAAGCTCAAAAGGTCATCAGACATGAAGTCAAATAAAAACACAAGGCTGATGTGTTTTTAATGTATACTCATGTAAGATGTAAGCTTTCTATTGTATGACCATATGAAGTTTGCATTAAAAGTGCAGTGTGTAGAATTTGGGCGGCATCGTGTGGTGAGGTTGCAGATTGCGACCAACTGAAACCTCTCCCGTGTGCCAAGCATGTTAGAGAACTACGGTGGCCAACATGAAAACATGAAAACGTGAATGGCCTTATCTAGAGCCAGTTTTTGGTTTGTCCATTCTGGGCTACTGTAGAAACATGGCGGCCAGCTCCATGAAGAAGACCCGCTCTGTATGTAGATACAAACGGCTCATTCTAAGGTAACAAAAACACAACGATCCTTAGTTTCAGATGATTATAAACTAAACATACTTATTCATATTTTATTCCATTTCTGCCAATAGATCCTCCTAATTGTTACAAACTGTTCCTTTAAATCTTATCTTGCAGTTGTGATGTAGCAGTGTACTCCAGGGTGTGTCAGTACACTGTGACATCACTGTTAGGTGTAGTTACAGGTGCAACAAAGCACATCAAACAACTCCCATCGGTGATACAGGGCATGGTCAGACTGGAAGCTTGAAACTTTCAACCAGAGAGGGCAGTGAAACACTGCTTTTCAGCCTGGTGTTAACCTACTCTTTAAATGCAGGACTTCAAGTGACACTGCTTTCTATGTGGGGAAAGGTTACAGGTAATAATCGCTGCTCTTAAAACAGCAGTGCTATAAGTCAGAGGGCTGGCCTGGCCTTTCCATGGTGGCCGGGGAGAAAGCTTCTCTGCGGGCTGGCAGTGGGAAAGGTTGCCTGGGGTCTCGACTAAACTGCAGGCATCCGAAGGGCCTCCAAAAGGGGGTCTTATTTGTTACAGTTTTCCAGGTCAGGGTCAGCGGGGCAGGAGAGGGGGCTGGGGTTCAAAGAGCGTGTGTGAGGAGTAAATGGAGAGGAGCAAGAAAGGGGGTTTCTGGGTACTAAAGAAAATACCAAGAAAAGGCAAAAGGCAGAGTGAGAGGGAGTGAATGCATGTGTAATATTTTAGAAAGTGAACAACATATGTGAAAGAGAATTTTAAGTACATCTAGAGAAAAAAGGGGGAGAAAAAAAGCAGAACTGAGGGGGGGAGCAGAGGGAGGAGCACAAGTCGATTAACTCACTAATGAGCCAGCAGTCTGGAATTAATCACTTCCATGCGGAGCAATTCTTGCCAATTAGATAGAACATGAGGCGCTGTGTCTGGGAGCACATATTGTACAGTACACACACACACATTTACATGCAATTACACACACACACACACAGATATGCAGTCCCATACATATCCACGGGCACGTACACAAAACATGCATGAATACATACACATATGCTTGTACAAATACGTACATACGCATGAATGTACACAAATCTAAAAAACATCCCATAGGAATGACCGAGCTGGAGGCCGGTTGGGGGGAATGTAGAGAGAAGGCGTGGGGGTTTGCTGATGAGGATGATGATGACTTAAATTGGATCCAGACTGTGGTTTGCTTGCTAGTGTTGCTCCACTACACAAGCATATGCTTTCATTTGTTGAGGTGTTTTTACAGACTGACTGACTGGACAGGTCTTCTTTATTTTTTTCCAAGCTTCCACCGTGTGACAGGGCATTAGGCTCTGATTACCGTCAGGCCCCCAACAGCTCCCGCTGGCCTACTTTACCACGGTACAGTACATCCCACAAAACACAGGCCAATAGCCTAGTACAGCCTCCAGGAACAGATCCTACTTTTAAAACATGAGGGCAAGCCAGCGAGAGATCAGTCTTATAAAAACTATTTACTCTCTTTAATTCACTTTATGTTCTGACCACAAAAAAGCCAAAGAGATTAAATGGTATGGGGAATTGCGTCAGAGTGTGTCAGTCACGTGTTGAGGAAACCAGCTGAGTTTAACATATCTGTCTTTATATGTGACTTTGGATCACTGGTTTGGACCTGACCCAGTCTAGTCGGGTTTTGTTTGGGTTCACTTATCTCCATCTCCTTCCAATCTAGTCTTGTCCATTTTGGAAGTGGGACAGAAACGGAGGAAGGATATATGGGGGTTGTGTCTGGCACCTGTTTTATTTGCTCTCTCTCTCTTTCTCTCCCTTCAGCGGGCTGCATAAGAGCAACTGGAAACCACAACTGAAGGAAACGAGGTGCAGGATCCAGATGTCAGAGGATGGGAGGGGAAAAAAACGTCCAAGAGGAGACAGTAAGATTGATAAGGAGGATGAGAGTGCGAGAATGCTTCAGTTTTGGAGATAAAGAAAACACAACAGCCAGAGGAGACGGAACAAGAGAAAGATCCAAACGTGCCGATTTCTGAGTAAACAGAGAGACTTTCTGCTGTAAATCACTGAACTGTTGAGAGAAGGAGATTTGGTGTGAACCACACTATACTCAGAAAAAGAAGAAAGAAAGAGGATGACAGGGGAAAGAGGGGAAAAAAAGAAAAATATGGACATGCATAACAGCAGACAGATGGAGAACTTTTGGGTGTGGGTGATTGGAGCACTATGTCAATGTGCGTTCCACCTTCTCCCACAACACACATCAACACATATTGGTACAAGTTGCCAGTTATTACTTTGAGTGACCAGTGGGCGCCGTCTCTGGTCGCTAGCTGCTAGCTGTCTGCTCTACAGCGTCACCTTAGCCGCCTCATCTCCACCGACGATCCACCTCTTTGCCCATTTTTGGATTAGTCGGGAGTTAGGCTGTGTCAAGTGTGCCAAGTTGGCGATGGCTGTAGCCACCCACTTTGAGCTTCACAACATTTTATACAGTCTACATGTGGGCACATGTTAGACTAGACATTATTTTTCTCTGTATTTTTCAACCTATCTCCTCTCAATCTTTTTCCAAAACGATGGAAGATGGATTGCATGAAAACTAGAACATAACTGGGAGGAAACATGTCTTCCCAATTACAGCAATCCAGAAGTTTTAGTTTGCTACAGGAGCTTTTATTGGAGGAGAGTTGAGCTGGACCTGTGATGCTGATCGGGTGAAACAGATCAGACCCTGAGCTGTCCGTTTTGGGGCTAAATCCTGAAATAATGTATTAACACCTGGTTGTGTTTCACTGCGGCTGCCATGATTGGTGAGGATTGCAGGAATACATTAGCACCTGGTCGTGTTTCATGGGACGTGTCAGTAAAGTATGCACCGTATGTGTGAATGAGTCAGAGGGGCACTAACATTAGAGGAGATTAATGCTGTCAAGGCCAAATAGTGCGTGCAAGTGTGTTTGTCTGCACATGGTGACCACAGGCCGGCTTGACTCATCAGAACTCCACTCACAGGAAGCAGTGATGGAGGGAGGGAAGTTCGCGGCCAGATGTGAAGCTTTTAGCTAGCCAGGGGGTGAGGAAATGCACAATGAGAGAGAGAAGCGTTGGACTCACCCACACATCTGGAGCCATCTGTGCTGGAGACGTAGCCTCGTGGACAGGTGCAGACGTAGCTACCGGCAGTGTTGGTGCATTCTCCTCCATCACACACACCAGGGATGGTGCTGCATTCATCAATGTCTGAAACACAAACGTAGTTACATCATAAATACCTCATCACATAACAGGACACATCTGTCGAGAACGCCTCACGCCAGCTCAAAACATTTTTTTCTCAATGTTTGAAATTTCTTTGTTTGGAAAGATGCAGTAGCACAAGGCAGTAAAAGTTTATTGCCCTGGAGCAACAGCTTCTCCCTGAGGGAAAATGAAGCAAATCAAATGGATCTGCAGTCGACTAAATTGGAATTAATTCAGTTCTGGTGTTTTCTGTTCAGGCTACACACTGTAACTTCTACAAACTATAAAGCGAGGAATCTCTGTCCTTCTGTGTTATTCTGATATCTTGAGAATCGCTCATCTGATCTACTTCACACTTGGCGGGTGTATTGCTGGGGATCCAAGGGAGTGTTTTGTCGAATTTTGGTGCAATATGAATTTAATTAACTTTGAATAAACAAGCACACAGCTCTCTGTGCAGCAGCGGGGGCGGAGCTTCAGGGCTTTGAAGACTGAGTCAAGCATGTCGTCTGCAGCGGGCAGACCGCGGCTCAACGACTGCCGTTCACTTTGGCTGCTGGATGCTGGATATACTAACGTTACGACCATAGACCGTATATAAGAAGTTTTTCAAACTCTTCTTCACTTCCCTGGAATCAACGAGCAATATGTGGTTCTCGACAACGCTGCAAGCAGCAGCCACACCACGAATGGGCACTGCACTAGTTATATTCATAACTAGAATTGTATGTCTCCACCAACCAGTCAAGTTGCAGTTTACATCCATGTCTGTCCAAAATGTCATCACTTCATCATTTTATCCTGTTAGACATGTGTGTGAAATTGTCATAATTAGCATATGAATTCTTGTGTTCTGGCCAAAAATTAGATTAGTGAGGTCTCAGTGACCTTTGACCAGCAAAACCTAATAACTTTATCCTTGAGTCCAAGTGGACGTCTGTCCCAAATTTGAGGAAATTCCCTTCAGGCGTTCCTGGGATATTGTTTTCCCAAGAATGTGATGGATGTATGTGCGGAAACAACCCGAAAACATAACGCCTCCGGCCACGGCTGACGGCGGCGCGGAAGCATAACAAACAAAAGAGTCTAGTTCTACATACAGTAGGAGTTTTACCGCAATGAATGTAAACTGTCAAGTATTGAATCCTGGTATTGAATGCCTTCGTAGTCTTTACTTGGTCTTTGATCAGAAATCTTCTGATTTTTAGGCTGTATTTTATTTAGCAATTTTGGCCTGCTGCTTCTGATTAGGCAACAACTTACATTTGAGGAATTTGGCTTGCTTTGTTTATATTCCCCAAGGGAAAACATAAAAAAAAACATCATAAAATAATTTAATTGAATGACACCCAGCCCTGCCAACAGGCATAACAGAAAAGAATGTTCATATAAAGACAATAACCAGTGATAGCATTACTGAGAAGACACGCACAACTTGTTGTACAACAAAGCACTCTTATGAGGACACCAAATTTGGACAGAAACCAAATATGTGTGCAGGCAAATGATTCCAGTCAAAAGGAACCCTGCAATGGTATAAGGCAAAACATATGTATAATACCGCTGAGCATTTTGTCTTGATTATATGTGCAATTGTGGTCCCTCTACAATTGCTTCAAATCTACAAATGACAGCTAAATTGAAAGAAATGGTACTAAAAGAAACAAAACTCCCAAGGTTACAGTGAATGAGCTGACCTAATTTAAACATGGTTTAACTCAGAAATGTGTAGGATGTCTGGGAGTACCTGGGCACGGTGCTTGGCAGGGCCCACCTTGGTGTGCTGCACTTTATGATGGTTATTCAGAGGGAGGGGGCCTCATTGCTCCATGACGGGGGAACCCAAAGTGAAGTTCCAGAAGGTATTGGGTTTTTATGATGTGTCACGCTTATTTATACGCATACGTAATTACTGCACCACTGCGGGGCATAATTACAGCAATAGCACAGACGTGGTGCGTTGTGTGCCCTGCGTGATTAGTTGGAAAAGTGAAGGGCGTGTTAGTGTTTGTCTTTCTAGGAGTAAAGAGTGTGTAAGTTATATCCATGTGTGTTTTTCTGCATAGTAACGCCTGCCGTGGGAAGCTAAGGGGCCGTTCTTCCCCTGCTGACTCCTGTCTGACAGCAGTGGTGGCAGAAGGCCTGCAGTAGGTGAGGCTGTAAAAAGCCCCGCCATATAAACCTGATGTCAGCAGCAACAACAACACGCCAGACATTACGCTGCACATAGACGTAGCGCTCTGGAAATGACCGTGAGTGTGAAGGGAAATGTGTTTCACCTGGATAAATATCTGCAACTGAGCTGTCATGTGTGACTGTCTATAATATCTATAATAAATGTGAAAAACTACAATAAAGTATGTGTTTAATTTTCCTTTGTTTCATCTAATCTAAACTCTGATGTGTGAAACTGTGTTTGTTGAGCGTGAGTGCGTGAGAATCCACGAGTGTCAGAGCGACGGGGAAGTCCGTGTGTGTGTAATGAGAAAGTCTCCCAGATGCCGTAACTATTTCTTTGTTCAGCACTCACAGCTGGTTTTGAGCCAAAGGACTGTATTTATGGAAGGAAAATGGAAGGAGAAGCAGAAAAAAGCAGAAAGAGGAGGAGGAGGAGGAGGAGGGGGAAAAAGGAGAGACTGTTAAGCACAGTCTTAACTAAAAGCAGGCCATAAAACTAGGTGCCTTGTTGTGCCCGAAACTATCAGACAGCCATGACATCTTAACTGCACTTTATCTTAACTGCTCCAAAACCTCAGTAATTTCACTGTGAAAGCTCTAAGTGAGGCTTGTTTGTGCATCAGCTAGAAGCGCATTTTAATAAAAACCTCCCCAAAGGACCCCGCTCTGATTGTTTCCGAGATTTCGCTAAACATGGGTTTCCTGCTGATCCATGACTGAAGATTTAGTCACAACTGTTTTTTTTGTTTTTATGAGCTTTACGAACACTGAACTCTTTCTCTTCTCACTCAAAATCTTGGCTTGTCAAATGACAAATGACCGCCTGATAAAATCCTTAAATAAGAGAGCACAAAATAATAACATGGTTTCTTATACAATACACACATCATTTTGAAGATCCATTTTCTGAATTGAGTAAGTTAAAAGTGGTTTGCAATTGTGTGGTTTACCAATTACAGCTACAACGATTAATCGATTAGTTGTCAACTATGAAATTAATCGCCAAATATTTTGATAATTGATTAATCGGGTTGAGTAAATGTTTAAGAAATGTTCAAATTATCAGATTCCAGCTTCTTAAATGTGAATATTTTCTGGTTTCTTTATGACAGTAACCTGAATATCTTTGAGTTGTGGACAAAACAAAAAAATTGAAGACGTCATCTTGGGTCTTGGGAAACACTGAACAACATTTTTCACCATTTTCTGACACTTTATAGACCAAACAACTGATCCATTAATAACAAAAATAATCATTAGTTGCAGCCCTATTGCCAATTCCAACTTTTGCTGGTTGCAGCATCTAAAATGTGAGGATTTGGGGTTGAGTCTCATCATTGATTATGGGAAACTGTAAATTATATATTTCACATTTTCTGACAAAGTAACTGAGAGGTTAACCGAGGATGAAAATAATCATTAGTTGCAGCTCTCGTCTTTGCTGAAGTAAATAAAGCTCACACTGTGCATAAAGTGGTGGAAAGAGGCTGAGTGTGTCTAATTTAAGGTAAAATAGGGAAGAAAGGTTATAGGAGTTTCCAATCCTGAGCTCCTGCTGTGTTTATACCTTGTCTCAGTCAGAGCGTCCTTGTAGTATAACTGCTCTCTCTGTGCAGGAATGTGGCTACAATATCCACACCCAACTGTGTTTAAGCAGTGCACAGCATCTCCTTACTGTAAGTCCTGAACCGTTGTGGCGTTCACCCAAAACCACAACTGAAACTGTGACCGGTGAATTTACTGAAGTCATCCTCCCCGTTTCCTCCTTCATACACTGCTGCATAAATCAGTTTTTGGTGTCATGGTAATTGCTTCCCATGAATCTGAAGTGGAGACGCTAGTTTTCTTTCTGGTTCAGCTCTCAGCCAAGCTACAAGTTAATAAAAGGAGATTTTAGATAATAACTCATTCACTGATACGCTATGATAGCTAGTTGGGCCTTGGTCTCATTCAGTAGAACATCATCTGGCTCAAACCGTTTAAGAGCTTTTTGTAATCCTCCCTAAAGACTGAGAACACATCGGCTCCAGTCCAACAGTCACAAACCCTGCCTGGCTAACTATCGCACTGTTTAGCCTGGGCATTGTTTAAATTCCACCCAATCAACACTTTGTAATGTGAATCCACTCGATGTGTGTTTATGTGCACACGTCCAGACTTCTTTAACTCTGAGCAAGTCGTCACTTTTAAAACGCCAGTGGAGATTTGTAAACCGATCCCAGCAAAACCCAGAGTTATCATAAAGTGCACCGTCCATGACTGTCTCACCAGAAACTCAACAAAAGCTAATTTAAGGTCCACTGGATTCTTTGGGATTGGTGATAAGTTTACATACTTACATATGTGCTCTGAATGCAAGTAATGCTTTGTCAATCCTTAAATTAAAAAAAAATCAGCTTGTAGTTATTAGTCGTTATCTCAGTTAATAATAAAGTCTGTCGCTTCAAAATGCTAACATTAGCTTGGTTTGCTTTGCCTCATATCAATGAATTCACTGGTGCTTTTGGATCAGAAATAAAACATTTGACTTTAAAAAAAGGGCATTTGTCATTAGGTTTTATCGGGCTGCCCCCTCTTAGTCAATTAGTCGACTAATCGGTCGTTTTGGTCTTAGTTGACTAAGATTTCTTTAGTCGATTTGTCATTTTTTAGGCTTTTTTCACACTGAATGACTTATTTCCAAGAAAGTTATGTGCACATCTCTGGTAAACCCAAGATTTAAAGTGGTGCTTTTGTGTGTTTCTTTGTGGAGAAACTCAGCTTTACAGATCTATCTCAATAAATTAACTATCGATTGGTCAACAAAATCGTATGAATGTTAGTCGACTAAGAATTTCTTTGGTCGAGGACAGCCCGAATGTTTTGCAGACTAAATGATGAATTTGTTGGTAAAATCATTGGCGACAATAATTATTGAAGCCACAACCCAAATTGTAGTTAGTTATACTTTATATTTGAAACAGGTGCACTCACTGCTACAATCTATATTATTCTAACACTTCCTACAGTGTTTGAATTTCTCTTTTTCCGCCTCTATAAAGGCGTATAAAGAGTATAAAGACCAGGAAGCCATCAGGAAATCAATGTCACGTTCAAGAACACTTACTTCAACGGCCTATTGCCTCTTTCTTGTAAGAACTGTGTTTGATACCCAGCTCACACTACGCAGCTTTATATTTCCCCTCATTATCTGGCAATTTAGACAATAATGGAGCACATCAAAGATGGCCATAACAAGTCTTCATGGTTTCTTTATTGACCACGGTTACGCAGATCTGATGGCCATCCACTTTTTAATACCTTTGGTTCTCATTATGTTTCTTAATTGTTGAGCATGCCTTTGTGTTAAATTCACGACTCTACTCAGACTCACCTTCACATTTGTGGCTGGTTTCACTCTGCCGGTGGCCGGCGGGACATTTGCACTCGTAGGATCCCACAGTGTTGATGCAGTTACCTCCGGCACAGAGACCTGGCACCGCCTGGCACTCGTCCACATCTAAGAGAAGGTAGGAAAGACACAGATGTTTGTGAGAAGAGGCAAAAGAAAAAAAGGTTCTAATAATTACTGGCATCAGCTGAGCATTGGTGTAAGGGATGCAGCATCCTACAGTATGTTTGTGCCGCCACCAAAAAACTACAAAAAAGGACTCAGACTAACTTCAAACAATGTGCATTCTATATATAATATAAGTATATTAATTATATGTGTTTCAGAGCACATTTTAGAGCATGTTTCTGGCACACTTTATGTCGCTAAAACACTGTTCTTCATTCTTCTGTTCGACATCTTAAAAGTGAGAAGCAAGTTGGCGCCGGCTGTGATGTGTAAGACCACTTCCAGAAAGACCCACTACAGCTCTTGTTTGAACAGGAAATGGCTTTTTAAACGTAAGATTTTCCCAGCATTCAATGTGAGTCACTTTCCCCAGTTTTGGGGATATGTCAGAGGGCGGGTTCCTAAGAAACGCTGGATACCTCTGATCCTGTCTACCCTGGGACACACACATACACACATGTACACACACAGTGGGTTTATATTCACCACATCACTAAGCAGTACCCAGGCTGTTTCTATTCATTTGATGTAATTTGAATACATTCAGTCTCTGCTTCTTTGTTAGAAAAGACTGAACATACTGTCTAGTGTTGAGGAACTCTCTCTCGCCAAAAGGCTGAGATTGAAAGCATCTAAATCCTGATGTTGAGTCTGGAGTGAAATCCTTAAATTTGGATTCATGGTCAGGTGTGCTTTGTACTTGTGCCAGAGAGACGTTGCTCCAGGCTCTCTGGAGTTTAGGTGTCTTTGGTGTGTGTGAGAGCGAGAGAGTGAGGCATTAGTGAGAGGGGAGAAAAGACAGAAACAGAGATTCAGACAGAGAAGGAAGTACAGACAGACAGTGAAAAATAGAGTAAGAGAGGAGGTATGTGAGTCACAAAGAGATGATTGATCATCTCACACTGGCATCCCTCTAACTTATGAGCAGCCTGGCAGCCAAAAGAGGGGAAGTTATGGAGCTAAATACAAACCAGTTACCGATCCCAGATGTGTTACCTTTTGGAATTACACTCATAAATAATGTATACAGATTTAAACATATAGCTGGGTGGATTGTGGTATTACTAGATCTCATGGAAGACTGCTTTACATCCCTTTGATATGTTTTATTTCTGTCTACCTGTATTTGCCAGGCGTATAATTGTTGGTACATACAGTATAGCTATGTATTACTTCCTTCATGGCCCCGAACAAAAGTTAAGAATAAACAGAATTTGTAAAACTTTTGGAAAAAGCACTCAAAGACCTTTACATGTTGAAGAGATCATATGCATTACATTGAAATATTTGTGATATTTTGGCCATCTAACTCAATTTAAATACTTTCCCAGCATAAAGCACACATATATGGGACCTCAAATAAGCATCCAGGAGCAGTTGATGAAAAGGTTAACGGGATTTGAGGTCTGTCTCGTCTGTCTTCGCCCTCACTATAACTAGAGCCATGGAAATGAAAATTTCATGCCAAAATAAGTACCCACATTGGATTACACCACTTGATCTGCATAAACACTGGGACTGGGGCACTCCACCCAATCCTGCACAAGTTGGTTTGGTGCAATGAAACTACCAAACAGGCCAACGTGTCCTCATACGTTGGAATTACTTATCTTATGAAAAGTAATTCCTAATTTTTGCATTTTCCTACGAATGCCCAGCAACTTGTGATACACATGTCAATTTTTGCTCGTTATATACACACTGTCTTTTCAAACCGTCTTCACAGGAAACTACATTCTTAGGTTTAGGCAACAGAACTACTTAGTTAGGTTTAGGAAAGATTGTGGGTTGGGTTAAAATAACTCCAGAATTGACGTAACTTAAGTACGGAAGTTATGTGACAAATAAATCAACACACGGCGTACGAACACCAGTCTCCTGGGTGAAAGTCTGGTGTTTTTTGAGCCAGATACCTCGACATACTAGCCTGATAAACAGACTGAATGGCCTTTTTGTTTCACTTCATTCATTCATTATGTGACTCGCTGGACGAATGGGAGATGTGGCCAGAGATTCAGATGCCTGGAAGCACCAGGCTTTTTACACACACCCTGTCAACATATCTGCCAATGAAGTATAACAAGTATGTAAGATGTGGGTATAAGCCCACCTGTAGCTTTCTATTATAAATGTAAACAACACTTGAGTTTGCTATAATCCCCAACTCCCCAGCATAAATACATGAACTTAATGTCCTTAGCTCTGATACTGTTGAAGTGTGGCCAGGTGCTGCGAGCATCAGAACAAAAACACAGTCTCCCTCTGCGACGGCTCCAGCGAGACGTCAACCATCACAATCTGCTCAGGGTGGTGCTGGGTGTGTCCATGTGAGAGAAGCTGGGCTCATTTAACAAGGGACATGACCTCCACATGTGTCATATATTGATGCAGTCTTATTGCTTAGTCTGGTCGGGCCATAGGTTATTAGAGAGGCATGCAGAGAGAGGCTGGTCTGGTCTGAGGGGGTTCTGGGACACCAGCGGGAGGAATGTTGATGGAAGAAGGTGAATCTCAGTTCATATTTCCCTCAGTTTTTCTCTTATTGTCTAAATCTCACTCTTTTGAATTAATTTAGTCAAAGCTGCTTAATTCTGTTATGTCTGTACTATATCTGTTTAAAGAGGACCTATTATGCTTATTTTCAGGTGCATACTTGTACTTTGGGTTTCTAACAGAACATGTTTACATGCTTTAATGTTCAAGAAACGCTTTATTTTTCTCATACCGGCTGTGCTGCAGCACCTCTTTTCACCCTTTGTCTGAGGTTTCGTTGTTTGAGGGCGTGCCAAACTAGCCACTTGGCAGGTAATATGCAAATGTGTTACTTGCTGACATCACCACATTACGGAAGAAAAGGCGGGACTTTGGGCTTTGTAACTTTGCAGACCCTTTACATGAACAAAAAAACTATATAACACTAAAGGAAAGGGGAAAAAGCACAAAAGCATAATAGGTCCTCTTTAATTGTTATTTATTATTTTTATTTTTCACTATTATTATATTATTTATTAAGTGAATATATTTTTAAAAAATTAATGCTTTAAGTATCTTTGCTTTGCCTAAAGTATTTGCATTAATATTCTGTTATTACTCTAATATCATTGGGTGACATGATGCACTCTTTATGCATCATGCCAGTTTAAGCAAGGTCAGAACAAGCTCACATTTTGACTTCAATAAAGAAAGACTAATGTGACAGCTGGGACAGCTGCTCATAATCACTGAGATACTGACACATAAATAAATAACACCTAAAGCGGTTCACTGTTTCCAGGGAGATGAAAATGCATGTACACAACCTTAACAGGAAAATACAAGCTTTGGCCTACATGTACCTGTGTACATGTAAACACCCTCGGTGTTGTTAACACTACCTCAAGGATGTTTTGGGCAGGAATGCAGCTGAGATGATGATGGATAAAGTAATGGTTGCACTGTTTAAATATTGGCCAGGTGTGTGTAGAGGAAAAAGAGAAAGATGGATGTGCTCTGATCTGACCTTGGCAGGCTCCGGTGCGGATGTTGGGGATGAAGCCTCGTCTGCAGGGGTGAGGCTGGGCGGGACACTGCTCACAGGGGTGGCCCCACGCTCGGCCAATGGTGGCGCAGCAGAGGGTTTTGGTGCAGACAATCCCACTGAGCTGGCCCTGGCACATCTGGTTGTTCACCTGGGTGAAACATGGCCCAGTCCTGTAGTCTGTGGAGGGAATGAGTCCTCTGTTAGTTAGTGACTGATTAAACATTTGATTGATTAAATGACTAAACTGTGATTCATTTCCTTGAACACATCTGGGACACCATTAGTGAAACCAGATTAAGTTCATAGTTGGGAATTTTCTTCTTTATGGGGAACAATATTTCCTGTAACCTCGACGTCATTGATCATTTCTTTCTTTCTTTTTTAATTTCACTCAGACAACAAATGGAGGAATGGACGTGGGAAAAATAAACTGGCACAGCATTAGAGGGTGATTTTACAGAGATGACTCACCGGACCTTGAAAAACATCCTCACTGTTTAATTGTTTCAAGTGTTTAGTCTATGAATCAACCATCAGCTCACAAAGAAGAGCATTTACAAGTAGCAGCTTTTACCAGAACAATATGAGAGTTGGTAGCAACATAACGGCTCATGTCAGAGCACGTGATTTCAGGCATTTTCTTATTAAACCCACTCAGATTAAACTGAAAACACATCCAGATTGTTCCTTTCCGCAGGAATTTAGCAATAGGATTTGAATGACTGTTATGTATTTAGCCTCTATGATAATAAGTTAACCCATTGACTTACTGAAGCACATTCCCGTACTTTAACTGGGAGGTGGTGGTGGACTGAACAGTGGTGGTTTCTGTCTCCATCGATATGACAGTGAGGTTGTCTCTAACAATCACCCCGTGACAATCATTCACTCTAAAATTAACATGACATTTGAACGCATCTGGATGTCATCTTCAGAACAATGCACTTTTGTGTTTCCAAAACACACAGACGACGTCAAACAACATATGATGCCAATAACTCAAAAATAACACAAATGTCTTGTGGAAGTCAGACAGATGTGTTGCAATTGCAAGATCCTATCTTTTGGGAAAGGATGGCAACAACAGTGAAGATAAGTAAATACACATTCAAACACATGTTGCAAGAAAACCCATGATGAGAACAAAATGTTTCAAAATGTCTTCAGGGATCACCTTGCCTCCTCGCTGCATAATCTCGTTAAATGCACTTCACAAATCAGGCACAATGACCTCATGCTGAAAACATTTCAGCAATACGATGTTCGTCTTTTCAATCACGTACGGCCAAATGACGGCTTCCTTTGTGGGAGAAACCCTTATTAAGTTCTCTGCAGTGGCGCCAAACTTAATATAGCCTTCATTAAAAAAGTAGATTGTTAGATTGTCAAAGGGGAGATGAAAGACGAGCTGCACGGTTGGCTAGCCAAGGCTGTGACAGTGAGATGTGGAGAAAGAGAGCGGCCTGCTCAGCTCTGAAGGACAGAATGACATGCAAAGATAGGAATCAGCGGTGGTGTCTGGTGGGAGTCCTTCTTCAGACTTATTGGTTCCTTGTGCTACATGAAAGGGGATCACAGAGAAGGGGGGCAAAGAGTAGGAGACGCAGAAAGAAAGAAAAAAAAGAGAAAGAGAGAGGAAAGTAAAGTAGGTCAAACTGAGCATGCAGAGTGCAGGTTGGGGCTCACGCCAGTTCTCCCTCTCCTCCATCTGTCTTTATTTCTCTCTGCCCGCTTTAGGTCTTCCTGTCTGTCTGCCTTCGACTCTCTCCTATCAGCCGCTATTCATCTTCCATCTACATCTCTGGCTTGCTTGGCACATACACCACATGCATTTACTGTTATGAAGATTAATACAAACAAAATCTGCATACAAACCTGTACACAAATACACACAGAAGCAAAATACCCACTGCTTACACTGCTACAAATTTACATTAATACTAGGCTAAGCCTAAAGAATAAGGCTGCCGTTATTTTATATTTTTCTTATTCAGTCAGCAAATCCCATAAAAAGACCCAAACCAACAACGCTCCATTTCTCAATACTTTTTAACTTCACTACCTTTCACTAAACTGCCTGTGATGCTCCCCAAGCCTATTGGTTCCTACTGAAGACATAAACCTTTAAGAATACACACAATATATAGTTGTTGTTTTTCCTTAGAACAGCTGGGTACTATAGTTTTTAGCAAACTATTATTCTAACTAGTGTCATATTCTGGCTCTATGCCCTCTGACTTTTTGAAAAGACTCAATCTCCGAACCCAAGGGGCTATATTTTTGGGGGTTCTGGTGTAGCCAGCGGACAACCACAATGAGCAGCGGACTTCCTTTTCCGTGCGCTGCTCATTGTCTACAGTCCGATTAGCAACTTGAGATGGAGTTTGAGTTGAGAGACGACTTGTACGACTGAATTGTTTCAAAAGTAGTCAGTTTAAAAGTTAATTTTAAAACAATAAAAACCTAAATCATCGTCAGACGATAGCCGGTGGATTCCCAGATTGTATTTTGGCCAATGCGTTCCACCTCTTTTGCTTCCCACACGGACAATTTACCTGAATTCAACTAAAGCCTTCTTGAACATGATTGGTCAATATTACTCAAGCTACAAATGGAAACCAGACTACTTTCGATCCCAAAATCTTGTCCCGTTGCCGACATGATTCTGCATATGAATGCAGAATATGTCTTTAGTAAAGGCTGGACTGTGTTGCATCTTTAGAAGATGGTTAGTTGTCTGGAGGATTTTGTGTTCTGGGCTATAGGTCCTCTATTTAAGTTTTTCCTGTTTTATTTTGATCTTCTCCAACTCTTTCGTTGCATATAACTTCACTTCCTGTCTGTGTGATTGTCAGCCCCGCCCTGGTTGTTTTCACCTGTCCCTCATTATCACCCTCCTGTCCTTGTGTGCTCCCTTCTCCTTGTGCCAGTTCGTCATCGTTCTTCATCCCATGTATCAAGCGCTCCAGCCCTGGTTCCTATTGTCAAAGTTCTTCCAGTGTTTAGCATTCCTGGAGTTTTTTGGATTTACTTCTGTTTCCTGCCAGCTTTTGGACTCTCAGACTGTAACTAAGCTTGAACTCTTACTGCTGCCTCCTCATCTGGCAGCAGGACAGTGTAATTGACTAAAAGGAATAAGCTATATACAGCTTTGGTTGCACACTTGTTGGTCAATTCATTGTTGGTTTTGATCTTTTCTTGTGGTTTGTTGACAGTAAGAAAAATATAAAATATTGTTAGCCTTATCCTTTAAAACCAAAGCTCTAAAATATTCTGACAGCAGCTGCTAATACTGTTTATTACACGTCAAACAATCTACAGTTAATCTTGTTAATCTTCAAATAAACTGAAAACAGTTCAAATGTACAGTAAAGAAGAAAAACCAAAAGACAAAAAATTAAATGGTGTTTCCAACACTTCAGTCTTTCATTTTAAGAAAAACATGTCCCCTCTTAGAGGAGACTGGACTCTCCCACACTGTGATCATCCAGCACTAGACAGTCGCACACAGCAGCCAAGTTCAGCAGCGTATGCGTGTGCGTTAAATGGAATCTATACACATACACATGCTTTCTAAAACACTGCCCCACTCTCTCTTTTACACACACATGTCTGTGTAAATACACATGACTGAAGGAAAACACAGCATCTGTCTGAGCTGCAGCGTCGAGCCAAACTAAAGACTGGAGCAGCAACGCAGCTTTCTTTAATAAACAGTGAAAAAAAGCTATCTCACACTATCCCGGAGTGTAGTCTATGTGTTCAGGCTTTTGTTTCCCTTGTGCGTACATTTATGTAAGGTATACACATCTGTATATTATGAATGTAAAGTCAGTGGACACGTGCGACCATGGGCTCGGGCAGGTTAGGACAAGGGAGCAATCCAACATCCTGACTCGGCCCTGCTGACAACATTCGGAAGTAATTTTGTCTAATTAGTGTTCAAATTGCTCAATAGATCAAAAACATTCACCAGATCCTCTCTTCTATCCTCTCCTTACCCCTAAAACCGCTGTTAGCAACCTCTGTCTCTCATCCAGATGTCTCCGGTTTCATTCATAACCAGCATACATCACTATGAATTAAGTTATTTTCCTCCAACAATGAGAACTTGTCCTCTTTGTTTTAGACTCAATGGAGTCGTCTCATTCTTAAAAAATGCTTTTATTTCATAATTATCAGCACTTCTAATCAAAGTTTCCAGGAATCGCTGCCAGTTGTAACTCATCCCCGAGACTGCTTAAAGCAGTTGTAACCTTTCACCTGGATCAGTCCACTTATCAGACGATGTTAACGGGATCTGACCCTTCACATATGATGATGTGTTTGTAGTGAAGCCAACCACATCATGATAAAAAAAACGTGATCAGACATCAAAGCCTTATTACTCTTTGCTCTAATGGAAGTTGGATTAAAGGAAGATAAAATACTGCAAGGTTGAGGTGAGAAAATATTTAATCCTGTCTGGAACGCAAACCCTTCTGGGAAAATATTTTCCCATCAACCCCGTCCAGCTGTGGGATCGGGGAGATGATGGGATGGAGGCATTGACCTGAGCACTAGAGGGAAAGGAGAGGGGAAGAGCAATGGCACAAGAGAAGAGGAAAAATCCCATTTCAGACTCATTAATAACTGCTGAAGTATTTATAAAACTCCCGGGAGAGGAGGTCTGGGAAGATAAGAAACCTGAAATATGAGTTGATCACATGGAAATGAAGCTGTTCTCATTTATACATACTTCTCTTTGACTAGAGGTCAACGAGTCAAATGAATTAAGAGAAGAAATATGTATACACACTTGCCTCTGGGTGTGTGTGTGTGTGTGTGTGTGTGTGTGTGTGTCTGCGTGTGTCTGTGTGTGTGTGTAAGCATGCATGTGTTTTCAAACCGGATGTCCTCTCTAGACTTTATACAGCTGGATGATTTACTCTCAGCCTTAACGTCAGGCTGTTACTCACCTGTTGAAAAATAGAGACAAGTATCCTCTGTGAACGTGTGTGTGCGTGTGTGTTCATGTTTGTGCAGACTGAACACATGCTTGGCGGGTCTTGTGGAATTTCTGATCCCATCGCATTGTTTGTGTCCGCGTGTCCTCGGCTGATGTGGATATAAATAAATGATTCAAATGTGTGGGCTTGTTTGTTTGTGTGTGCACGTGTGTGTGTGTGTGTGTGTGTGTGTGTGCGTGTGTGCGTGTGTGTGTGTGTGTGTGTGTGTCCGTCTGTGTGTTTGGGAGGTTTATCCTCATTATAGCCAACCATAACAGTCTCTGTTAGTCTTATCAGTGCCATTATCAACAAGCTTGAAATCACTCTTTTCCTTTATGCCTTATCGTTTCTCAAGGAGTCTGCTCCTTTCATTTGGTCCACACCAAAAGCAGTCACCCAAACGTGACTAAATGTTTAACACACACACACACACACACACACGCACACACGCACACACACACACATACAGGGTATAACAACTGTGGGAGAATGGAAATGGGAGAGATAAGCCCTCAGTAATCTGCAGAGATCTGAAGGTCTGAAGTTTGTAGCTAACTGCTGTGTGTGTGAGAGCTGTACAGAACACACAAGACTACTGTACATGGAAAAATTTACACAAAATTATCAGGCATTTTTAACCTATTTTAATTTTGCGTATACTTGTTGGAACTGTGACGTCATATCTTGTAGTTGTTCCTCTGTCATTGTTTCTATATCTCACCCATTGTACTGTAAAATCTATCTTTACTTTACTATTTTGGTCTGTTTTGGGAAACGTTCCATCACAATCCTGTCCAGCAGTGGAACAATAATGCAGACTCTATTGAATGCAGACACCGTCGGGCAAAAAACACAGTCGGGCAAGTGGGCTCCAGGCTCCATCAACAACTACCACTCATGGGAGAAGTCTTTGTACTGCTTTCTTGACAGCAGCGAGAGTAAATCGGCCCATTTTTCATCAGGCCGGATCAAAGGCGGCCTTCATCGCCGTCCCGTGAGGCTACTCAAGTATTGATTGGAACAAACCGGAGCCTCTAAATTTGGCCAGGGCACTGGTGAATAATTTCCTCCACTTTTTGTTTATGAGATGGATAATCAAAATTTAGTGCCCTCATGTAAAGCAGACACTAAAAACAGCTTGTGAAATGTGACGTTCCTAATTACACTTAATGCACAACATGGTGATTTAATTCGGAGCATATAATAACACATAGTTTTTGGATGAAGCACAGGGCTCATTATGTGCTCCCAGTGAGACATATTTCCAGACATGGATTAAAACACAGTGTTGAATTTTGAAACACTCTCAGCCAGTTCTTAAGCTGATATTTGCTCCTTTTGTGGCTTCATTGTGTGTCTTGCAGCAGAAATCCCTGCATATGGAAATAACACATATGGGGTCTACATTAAGAGGCAACGTCATGCTACATTAGTTTCTAATTTATAGACTTGCTGTAAATCAAATTTAGCACGGCTCCGAACTGGCGGACTCAAAACTAAATTGTCATTGGGAATATTTTCCACAGTAGTGACCTATGCCTGCCCCTGAGTCCCACCCTTCCACCAGCGCAGCCATCCTGTCCAGCCGTGTTCTGTCCACTCTTATCCAGAGTCAATAGAGCAGAAATAGCACAGCTTCCTACTCTTCCAGCACCTCGAAATGCCCTTGACGTCACCGCTTGCTGGGGGGGGCAAATTTACTCCGGTTTATTTGCTCTGGACTGGGATTGGGACAGACCACAGAGCCTAAGTCCACTGAGACAGACTGGACTGAACAGAGACAGCTGACTGAGCCAAAGTTCATTAGCACACATCAGCACCGTCAGCTCCCTCTCAGTGTACATTCTGGTGAAAGGATGTGAAATCCTCAACAAGTGCAATGGGGCTCATATTGGCGTGTGATGCGCAGACTTAATGTTGCATATAGTACAACAAGAATAAGGGCGCTTTCACAAGTCATAGTCCGTTTGGCTCGTCCGAATCAGAGTGAAATTGATCCTTTTGGTTCGTTTTCTATTTAGTCTGGTTCAGTTTCAGAGTGAACAAACCAAAGCTGACCAAATCTGATCGGCTGCGCACAAATCTATCCATTCTCCTCCAGTTTATGACTTCATAAATGTCACTGTTTTCGTGGACTTTACTTAGAAGTCCAGGTCAGACCTCTCCCACTCATGTTAACCTGTCGTTCACCTGTGTCTATCTCAACAAATGCCCACACAGGCAGCCTGCGTTTTGGTTCGCTTGTAAACAGTCCGAGATCACCTCTCGCAAGCGGTCTCGGTCCGATTGTTTTGGTCCGCACCAGTGTACGATTACTGCGTTCACAACCCCCCAAACGAACCACACCAGAGTTTGATTAAAACAATCCTGATGTTGCCTTAAACATAAAAGAATGATCCCAGTCACTTCCACACAGTGAGGCATACAGCTTATTAAGTAAACACTGGTATCGGATCGGTACTCGGTATCGGCACATACCCAAAACCAAGGTATCGCTATCGGGACTGAAAAGTCGGATCGGTGCATCCCTAAGTCATGCTAGCAGCTTTGTGAGACTGAAACACACATAAAGATATGGATATAAGTATGTACTGTATGCACAAATACAGAAGCAAAACAGTGACACACACTTATAGCTGCTGAATAATGATAGAGTGCTCATGGCAATGGAGATGGTGGGATTTTTTTTTCATTTAAGGGGGAATGACTAACTCTAACTTCATCTCTTGCTAACCAAAGTCAACGAGCCTCAGGCACACAGCCACACGTGCACACACACCCCAGACACGCGAACAACGTAGGAGTTTCCCATGACTCCCAGTTCACCCATACTGGTTGACTTTCACTGCCTTCACAATAATCACAGTTCATCAGCAGTCTTCTCACTGACTCACACAGTAAATCTATTGACTCATGAACTCAATTGCACAAACTCTCAAACCACAAAACACAACAGAGCTGTAGGAACACTAAAGGTCACACCAGGGACACACCATCCATTTCAAGCCAAACCCATTAATAGAGAAATATAGTAGTCATTTATCAAAATTATTGAATATCTCAGAGGGTGTTTCTATGAATTTGAGAACGTTCCCTTTTGGTCAGTGTGGTAATAATTCTGAGCTCTTTTCTGGCAAACTGAAGGACAAATATTTAAATGTCCTTAGTGACCTGTTTGCTAAAGTCTCAGTGACAAGTTAAGTGAAAATAAATGTGTTGTAGCTGGTTAAATTCAAATTGTATCAGTCCAACTTTCATATCCGACGCACGGTGGCTAGGATCATTTTTAAGTCTGCTGCTGTCACTAATATGATTTCTTATGAATTATGCCGTTAATTTGACAAATTTAGCCCAACTCCTCTGTAGCTGAACGATATTTGGCACGAAAAACACGCACACAAACAAAGATTTATAAGTGTTTCCCTTGTGACTACCTGCAGCTCCAGCCGTCTCCCCATTCCTGCAACATGGAGAGTGTTTGTACTCCCCTCCACCAGGCTTTGTGGACACAGCTGGGGAGTCCATTTTCATTTTCACCCTGTCTCTCCCCTCTTCCTGCTCCCCTCCATCCCTCTCTCTCTCTCTGTATGTCACTCTCTCTCTCTCTCTCTGTCTCTCTCTCTGTGTCCCTGCTTCCCTACCTTGCTCCACTCCCCATCAGGAAATGTCCACGATCACTCTACAAAGAAAGTCTATTCTGTCAGTCCTGTGGGGATGTCGGGGGGAAGGGGGAGGTGGTGGCGTATTTATTGCCAGATGTCTTTAAGGCTCCCTCTGACATGTTGTATTTTCCCAGAAAACAAGACCCCAGAGTTCCATGGCGAAATAATTTGAGGGATGGAGAGTAAGATGAAGGCTGGACAAGTTTGATGTGGTAGCCTGTTTAAAACATGGGGAAGGAAACAAGTGAACATGACAAAAGAAAACTGGAGAAAGGAAGATTAGGCTGAGTGGGGAGGATAGTATTTGAAAAAGACAAAAGACAAGTTTTTACACAAGCATACATACATAGGCTTCGTCCGAAATCGCATACTATGCACGACACACCCAATGTGTGTACTATCGTTCGACAGACTTTTGTGAATAAACAGTAGTATGTGTCTTTTCGGACGTACTGAGAGTAATTTACGTCGTCATATCCTGAGAGCTTCCTTGCCGGTTGGAGAAGTGTAACCATGGTAACCCGTGCCAACCTCATGTGACCAAAACAACAGTTTGCAAGAGTCTGAATTAATTCAAAATATATAGTACGCCTAGCAAAGTGAAATCTTATGCTTACACTTAAATTGAAGTGTTAAAGAGCTTTCTGTCAATGTTTGTTATTAACATTGTTGTCACTACGGCATTGCATTGTGGGATAGTATCCAGCGTTGCATACTGTAATATTTCACCAGGAAATAATATGCAAATCGCGTACAATTGGTTTCATACTAAGGTTTTGGACATACTAAAATATGTCACATACTGTTTTAGCGTACTAAATAGCATGTTGGTATGGAATTTCGGACGCAATCATACTGTGGACCTTTTCATTGCCATTCTGTTGCTAGGGTAACAGCTTTGGTCCAAGTTTACTTCCTGTCAGCTACGGCATTGACAAACACTGAAACAGGAAATACAAAGAGGACCATTTAACATGTTTATGTTGTCAACTTTAAAAAGGTCTATAGGTTGGAAAAGGAATGTAGAAGAGAGGCTGAAATGAATGAGGTGAGTGAAATTATAAACTAATCATTTTCCTCTTCCTCAGTGTCAGCAGGAGAAAGAGGCAGGAGGTGGAAGGTGAGGGACATGTGAGAATATCTGAAGGTGTAAAGAGATTCCTCATTCTCTGAAAAGGTGAACTGAGGTGAACAGAAATCAAGTGCAGCTATCAAATCCCGTATTTTTTCCATCTGCCACGGAGCTGTAGTGTACCACCTACTTCCAACACCCCGCCATCACTTCCCACCACACACATACCTCAGGCTTGTGTTCAAAGCTCAGGAGACGAACACCCACTGTCTGTCTGAGCGAACGGTATGAAGTCATCCACGTTAGAGGAGCATGAATGCTCACCACGCACTGAAGTAATGAACTAACAGAGTGTGTCTGCACTGATAGGAGCTACACTCAGGACCGTATGGCCCCATCAAAGCCTTCCTGGGTAGGGAGTATTGATAAAAGCAGTGGCGGCTGACTCCCAAGCTTGATAAAGGCTATTTTAATCAAGGTGCACATGATGAGGTTTCATTAAACAAAAAATATATTTTTTTACAACCCAAGTTCTATTTTCATAGAGTAGTATTATTCATCAGTTATAATAACGTTTTACACACCAAGTTATTTGCTGACTTTGTCACAGGACAAGGAATGCAAGCAGTCACACAAGCTGCACTTTGTTGCCATGTAAACCTAATATTTACAGCTTACAGTAAATGGCAGTTATAATCGCTCATTGCAGAGGCCCAACTATGTTAAGAATAGTAGGTCAAAGTTACCAGTAAGTTGGTCTGCAAAATTAAAACAATGGACAGTTTAATAGTGAAAATGTCGTTTCTCTCAAAAAGGTGTGTAAACTGTGGGTTTGTTTACAATTTGGCTGATCATCTGACCTGTCATATTGCCCTTTTGGATCGTCAGATCTCAGCAATGAAGTTGGTGAGAGTAACATTGTTATAACTCTTATGAGATACAAAACACAGGTTGTAAAAAAAAAAATCAATTCCTCTGTACATTGTGTCAGCATCCTTTGGTTTTCCCCACTAAAATACCAAGCAAGGACATATAGTACCAGCAGGCCTCTATCTATCTGAACTGTACAAACTGAGCTGAAGGGAAGACAGAGGAGAATCATAACTGTATCAACACAGAAACTAGTAGGATGAGCACTCACCTCTCTCGCACTGCGGGCCAGTGAAACCGTAGACACAGGCACATCTGTTGGGCCCGATGCAGCGCCCACCGTTCTGGCAGCCGTTTTCACACACCGCTACAAGAGACGGAGGAAAAGAGAGAGATTCGCAGTGAATCACACATTTAGCACACACTCTCTCACAGACACGCAAACACTGATCTTTCATAAAGCTTCAAATGACTTCATCTTTTAATCACTTGCATCACATAGTGTAGGCCTATTGTATATTTGTATTGCAAACATATGTGAGGATTTCCATTGATGACATCAATTCTTAAGCTGTCTCTGCCTCTCTGTCCACTTCAACCCTAATGCAAGCCATAAACAACTACAGTACAACTCAAAGTTCTAAGTATACAATGTTATGGGTTTCTAATTGGTCATTCTGCAAGTAATGACTGGACCAACAGTCTTAAAGTCCTAAACTAAAAGCTTTGGAGAGCTGCTGAGACTTATGAGGTCTAAATATAAAGATAGAAATATGTAGAGTAGCCCATGTATGTGTGTAGCGCCCAACATATCAGATTTTCACTACACAATTATCATGGCGAAAAGAATTCACGATAATTATATTATCGCGATATCTATAGAAAATAAGAAAATAAAAAACATAACAATAATAATGCTAAGATGCTAAGTTTATTGTGCATTTTGTCTTTTTTTTGGCAAATAAATTACACTCAAATAGTGTAGGGAGTTGGAGAGAGTCTGTGACCATAACTGTAAAATGATTTAAGGGGCCCTGGAGTATTTACATAATATTATCATATGTGTATTATTTACATGATATCAATATTTCAATTTGAAACATCACAGTTATCGTCAATGCCGGTATATCGCAACACCCCTACTATATACTCTAGCAGGTGACACAGTGCAACTACCCTCACACACACATTTACACCCAGGTGTGCTGACTGTGCAGCAGATTTCACTCACGTTGTCCACAGTGGCTGCCTGTGTAGCCCTTCGAGCAGGAGCAGGAGTCCTCTGCACAGCTGCCTCCATTCATACACCTGACGTTACAGGACTGAACTGTAGGAGAGAGGAAAGAGAGAGAGAGAGAGAGAGAGAGAGGGGTGATGGGATGGGATGATGAGTGAGAAGGGTGCAAAGAAAGACAAGTGTGAACAAGACACACTTCAAAAATGATGAGGCATTCACATCCCCTGTTTTATCGAATAACACAAGCTGCAATAATACTACAAGATAAACAAGAACAGGAACTTAAAACATGTGCTTTAAGTCAATGATTACTTTATTAAAAAGGTTTTATTTAAAAGCTTTCACAGATATTATCAACCACACCTCGACTTTTAGGAAATTAAGTGTGAGAATTAATCAGTCGAGTGGTTAGAAGGCTTTGTTATATTATTACCCAATTTAAAACCACATTAAGAGTTGTTTCCAAACACCATCATGGTCACTTTAACACATTAAGGGGCTTTTTCCACTTCAGCTGGGTTTGCACAACGCTGGTGTTTCTTTAGCAGCTTTAGATGAACAGACAGGGCTCAAAGGCCCCCAGGCCACAAAACCAAAGGTAATCAAGCAGACTGGGAGTAGGCAATAAGTCGAGCCAGCTGTACGCTAGTCAGTCAGTCAGTCAGGAATTTGCTGAGAGGAGAGGGAAACTGGTTGAGGGGGGAAGAGAAGTACAGCACAATGGCAAAAAAAAATTCCAAACAGGATGCACAGAGAACGAAAGGGAGTAACTTTGAATAGTGGGTAAAGTGCTGTGGTGGCACAGGTATTATGATGTGAAGCAGGAGCCTCCTGGCTGCTACACCAGACTGCCAGTCTGATAGTCTCACACACGTAGCAGCAGCTTTCATAAGGGAAACTAATTGGTCTTCCTGGCAGACAGGCAGCTTTCTGCTGAGCCAGCCTTTTACCGAGCACAAGAGGAGAGAAGACATCTACAGGAGAGAACTGTATTCACTTAATGTTTCCTTGCATCCTTCTTTCTTTCATCCTGGCTCAGGAGGATATTTTATTGTCCTTTTGTCTCTGTGCCTTCATTTTTCTTCCTTCCTCCACTATTCCCTCAGCGCCTTTCATGCTCTTCTGTCTATATCTTAATCATACGTTCAATATTAATTTCCTCTCTCTCTCTCTCTCTCTCTCTCTCTCTCTCTCTCTACATCTGTCTGTTTATGTATCTTTCTCGCTTTAACATCTCTGGCATGCAAAGCTGTGCAGCAGAGGGGAAATGACTGAGCTTCCTCGTAGCTGAGGTTGTCTAATGAGACTCTAAGAGTTTGCACACTTGCCAAACAGGAGGCATTTCAGCCACTATAATCCACCCACTGATTCTGACTGTACCCAAACACACTAAATATGACTTGCGTGAGTCATGATGAGTGAACACACTCTTAGGTAGCTTTTCATTGTGAGCCTTACTGGCAGATTACACAGGACAGACTTCAGTTACATGAGTCAAAGCACAATAGCACGAATCTTGGACCCAGTGTAGTTTCAGTAAATGCGGGGCAGAGGTGTAATTCACTGAAATGCATCTCAAGTCTGGAAGGAATTCCAGTTAACTTTCTCATGTGCAACACTTGGCAGACTCCACGTACAAATTTGGCCGGAACGACTTTTTGTCTGGATTGTGTCTCATGGCAACATATGGTGATAAATTAAAGCAAATAGTTTGGGACTCTAGGGCAAGCTGGGTTTACAGGTCAGTGTGCTGTCTCCCTCTTTCTCTCTCTTCTTCTTCTCATTCCTGGGTCAGGTCTTCCTCCCAGGTTGAGGTTAACGCTGTGCACCCTATTGACTCTCTTTCTTAACTCGAGGCCAAATATAGGAGCAGTAATGTGGAACCTGAATAATGATTGCAGTGAGTGATTTCAGTTGTTCATGCCATGGAACAAACCGTGGAGAAAACGGTTCCAGAGACTCCTCCAAAGCTGAGGGCAACTCGGGTGAACTCTTCCATTTTTTAAATAAGTCCCCCACCCTGCCCTAAAAACAGTGTTTCTAAATAGGTCAAGAACATATGAGATTTTGGCTGAGGCTGGTGGGATAGGAGACGTTGCAGTCTTATAGTCACTGAACAGAGTATGATGGGACAGGTGCTAGAGAGACATTGGCGTGTACCAGGTGTCATGTGTTTGTTTTTGCAACGGCAACTAAACGGGAGACGGAGGAGGAGGAAACAAACAAGCATATTTGTAGACAGAAGGAGATGATCTCACTGGTTAACCTCGCCTCTCGCTCCCCCTCCTCATAGCACTTCATCCCCTGCAGGTGGAGAGAGATGGTCTGCTCCAATGACCCGTGCCTGGAAAGCTGCACATGTGGAGCAACAGGGTAGGGGGATGTGCATATGTGTGTGTGTGTGTGTCTTCCAGACGTTGAGCAAAAGGAGTTGGTTGGGTGCAACTTTGCGGCACCACAATGCACCTCTGTACTCTGGTAGTGTCGCCGGTGAGCTGCTCACATCTGGGTGTTTTTTACGAGAGGCTGCGAAACACAGGAAGTCCAGGCTTGTGTGTGTGCGTGTGTGTGCATGTGTGTGTCTGACGGAAAACTGAGGAGCTTTATAGCTGTGTTTTGTCCTGGTTTACACACTCCCCGGGGACCAGTGACAAGTCAGACTCAGTTTCGGCGTGGATGGGCGATGTAGTGAAACAGAAAGCTGCATGAGATGCTGTCGAAGCCGTTTGAGAGTCAAATGCAAAGATTTTTTTCCATTCTAGGAAACTCACATTTTGTACTTCACACACATCATCAATTTTCTGTGAAGATTTGCTTCCAGGCCTCATACCTCACAGGATGGAGCTGTACTTTGCCACTACTTTGGAGTGGTTTCTAATTAAGAAGGCCTCTCTCTGCATTCCCAGGACTCACTGGTGCTCGTATGGAAGCCTGTCAGTCTAGGGACAGCTGTTTCTCAGCATTAAGGCAAGAACATCCACGGTAATGATTTCATAATTATGGTTATGGGAGGACGAGGTTATAAAGACGACCCTGTGCAATCCTCAGCACAGCTGCTCTGCCCTAAACTGTCAGTGTGTATTTATTACAAGGGTGACTTGCAGTGTGAACCCTCGTTGTCTGGGAACTGACATGTAACTCCAGGTTATCAGTAAATGTGACTCATGCAGTTACAAAGCCACCTTCGCTTTTTTACTTTTCTATTTCTGGAAATTCAAGAAAATGTCTAAAGGTCTGCCAGGTGAGTATCCACAGAAACACGTGCTTGTATTGTTCATTGGCAAACAGCAAAGATTCCAGGAAGAGTCATAAAAGAAATCACAGACAAGCATCTGCAACAATAATCGCAGACACGTGGATTACATTATTTATACATTATTGAAACCTCTGCATTCCACAGGCAAGATGTGAGACATAAAGAGGCTATCTATAACCCAGCGAACCAGGGTGCTAGAATCAGGCCGTATAATTAAGGCAGAGGAAATTGGCATTTCCAAACGGATCTCCATGGAACTGCAATTTGCTTCCAACTGCACTGAATTATCCTGTTAAATGGTGGACTCTGTCCAAAAGCTGAATTTGGGAGTCAGCACGTTCATGAAGACAAGATCTACGATGGGGAGTGTTTGCCTTTTTTTGGCCTGAAGCCCCCGAGACAGATAATGTGTTGAAAACAGTTAATAATTTGTTAAACACGCCTAAAAAAGTGAGTACTGCTCTGTGAGAATTACTAGAATTATAGCTTCTGCTTGAGAGCAATCATTTATAGGAAAAACGGCTAACCCTTTACCAAATAAAGTGACCTCCCCAGTTACCGGGGGTCATTTCACAGCATTCAGTAATCACTAATGGGTGTTGTCTCAGGCCATAAAACCGTTTGACCTCTGACCTTCATGAAAGCTGCCAGAGAGGCCAGAGGAAGACATTTGGCGGTGACACAATGTTAAGATAACGGTGCTCTAAAACACATTTCCCACATACTAATCATAGAACAATAAAGCTGTCTCTGATCAGATCATACAGTATCTCAGTAGCCTCCCTCCCTGCCTCTCCACTGCCTGTAAACTTGTTGAAAAGCCCCCCCCCCCCATAAATCCCCGCTGAGGAAAGCTGAGAATCACAGAGTGTGACGATCAGTTCGGTCCAGCTCTGCTATAAGCTCTCACTCTAATTTATCACTCCACTTTCTAGCGCCATTCCTGCCCCTAAGGAACATGACTTCATAGAGCTTACGAAAGCCCTGACTCTGCAGGAGATCTTTGCGTATCCTGCCATTCAGGTCAGAGGCTGTTTTTTCCTCCACCCCACCCCTCCATGCCCTTCCTCTACGGGTCGTCCTCGCTTATGGCTGGAACAGATCCTGTTTTACACCTCTGGGTCACAGCCAACTGATGCTCACTGTGCTAGTTCGTGTGCAAGTACGTTTTTGTGTCCGTCTTATTAGTAGAAGTGTCTGTATCGTGTTTGCAGTTGTGCGAGTGAAAATGTGTGTTAGCGGGCTTAATGGAATGTGAGCATGTGTAGAGGGTCTGGCAGGGGCCAGGCGTGACTGACGAGCTGACTTTGGCCGACTAAAGCAGTGAAGCTGAACACATCGCACGCTACTTAATACACACAACGACACATGCTCCCAGAGTGGTGCTTAACGACAATGTTTTCTGCATGTCCGGCACATATTAACTTCATATTTAAACCCTGCACACACTGCACTAATCTCAGTAAGACAAACGTGATTTCACACACTCTGCATGCGCAATAAAACACACACTCGCTCCGCTCCACACACACACACATCCAGAGCGGTCTGTAACTAAGCCCAGCCGACTGAGCTGGGGCGGCCAGACTCTCTGCTTTAATCCTGACAAACCCTGTGACCTGCAGGCCTTAGACTCTACACACTAATATTACACTGGCTGCAGTACAATTCTGGCTCCCACGAGAGAAGGGTGGAACCTCTGCATTTGTAAAATAGCCGAGCAATTGGATGAGTATAGGAACTGAAACTGCTCAGTGTAACGGGCAATATCATTTCATCAGTAGTTTGGGCCACTTAGCAGGATCACACAGTAAAGTGAAGTCAGGCTTAAGGTCATTTAGAAGAATAATGGGAATATACTATTGCTATACTTACCATTGACACAATGATCTTGTTCTGACAATCCATGTGTACAGTGAGGAATGGGGTAAGGTGACACATAGGCCAAATGCTCTCCAGCAAAAGGGAATTCTTTAATCTGGGAACGCCCTTGAATGAAAGCCTTTCTAACCACTATGCAATCCTGCCACCTCAGTTGTCTACAGGATTCAAAATTTGGACTTGAATTGATGGAAAAGGAGTCCTGTGTTTTGTATTATCTGTATGAATTTCACAAGACTGATGGTATCTGCTGCTGCAGCTCAGGTGTTAGAGAGGGTTGGTTTTTAAAGTAACACTTTTTTGGAGGGGAACTTGATGAGAAGATCGATATCACTCTCTTAGCTGAAAATAAAGCTACAGCCAGCAGTCCATTAGCTTAGCTTAGCACAAATAATGGAAACAGTGGGAAACAGCTAGCCTGGCACTGGTGACAAAATCCAAGCTCATTAATTAACACATTGCATCCCATTTGTTTAAACTGTACAAAAAGCGAAGTGTAAAAAATATAATTTACCATTTTACTGGGGGGTTATGTGCTGGACTATTTCTTGGCCGGGAGCAGTTGCAAGGCAACAAGTGGAGACTCCATGGAGGGTGAAAAGAGATGTCACGCATCATCGTCGCGTCATATTGGGGTACAACACATGCGCAGTAAAATCTGATCTGCACTCACCAAAATTGAGCCAATAGCAACCCACGACCGCAGCAGTTACACTGCTCATGTATCATACCCCATAGCCTCATAGCCTCTTTCAATAAGCCTTGGGAGACTCCAGGATGTTACTGCTTCCAGCTATTTTGAACTGCTGGTAGGCTTTGTTATCCCCGGACCGAGCCATGCTTGCTGTTTCCCTCTGTTTTCAGTCTTTATGCTATGTTACGCTTCATCAATAAGCGAAAGAACATATTTCCCAAACATCCCTAATATCATCAAGTGTCTTGTTTTGTCCAAGTAACACTGAAAAACTTGAGAATATTAGGTTTACAATCACATAAGACACCGAAAAGCAGCACATACAATTTTAGAAGCTGGAACTGGGGACTGTTTTCTTGCTGTCAATCAACTAATCGACCATTTGTTCACACTGAACCCCAAATTGCTTCTGATTTGTGTATATGGGGGAAGAGATATCATGTTATATTTGTCTGTGACCTCCTTATGATGGGGTTTGTTTGATGAAGTTTCAGTTACTGTATGTGTGTGATGAGTGGCACTGTTACTGACCTCCTCCTCCTGCTCCACAGCTGGGGGAGAGCTGGCCACTTGAACAGGTACACATGTTGGGTCTGGAACAGAAGCCATCGCCACATGAATTCCTGCAGATTGCTGGAGAGAGGAAGAGGGGAGGAGAAGAGGAGGAGGAAAATTGAATTGCTTCATTCATTTTTCATGTCTTCAGCCATACACAAATGGCACAAACAGAATTATCCCACGCCTATATCTCCCATCTCGTCCACTAGGCTTTGTGGGATTGTATTAAAGCGGATTTAAGGATGGATGAACTTACGAACAATACACTGGTTCCCTCCCGGCAGAGTCTTCCAGCCCGGACAGCAGTATGAATGGAAGCGAGAGCCACACACATTGGGTCTGACGGAGACAAAAAAAAAGAACAAATAAACTCACTACTCACCCAGGCTTCCCAAACATATTTCAGTAAAACCCCAAAACAAATAGACACAGTTAAGAGTTATTTTCTGAGCTGCCCAGGCCCTGCATGGCCTATAGGCTTTTAAAGTAAACAAAACAAACTTTAATACAAAGCCTCTTCGAGTAATGGATGGAGGTATTTTCAGAGATGGGAGGAGAGGAAGGAAATGTTAGGGGCCTACAACATGAGGAGCAACATTTTGTTTTCATTCAAGGCTGAATTTAAACTTGGAAGGACAGGATGTATAAAGTCCTTTCTCCTAAATTCCATGCCTGGCTGTCCTGTTCTCTGGCTAAAATCCAGCGCTGCTTCCCGTCGCCGCCCGCCCCTTTCACTCAGCTAGGATTCTCACTGGTGGAGAGCCTGTAGTGACCTTTGACCCCGTCTGACAGATGTAAGAGTCATCACAGCTTGTGGAGCACTTGATTAGCCTGACAGGTTAGCCACAAAGATTTCCTCCGAGGGGATGGCTAAACCACATCTAGAGATGACTGGCCTCTGCTCACACAAACATAAACATGCAGTGGGACTGAGGTCTGCAGCTGCCTTAAAAACTAATGCAAAGACCACTTCAGGTTTTATCTTCCGTGAATAATAACACGCCTACTTTTAACTCCATTTATTTAGAAATGGAGTAAAAGTCCCAACATGCATCAACCGCCAAAACCAAAATCTTTATACTATAAGGAAGTGTGCGTGTGAGTCAGCGTGAAATACGCCAAGATGCTACATAAAGCTGTTTAACAAGCTGAAGGGAGTCCAACTATGTGGTGGCACTAATGATATCCTTAGTGACCTTTCAAAGCGTATAATGATGGCTATATCTGTGGTCATCTGTGTCGGCGGTTAGTTGTTTGCATTTGCTGATGGCATGACTAAGAATTGAGGGACCACAGCTTGGTAAATTGGGATGAAGTCTGATCCAGATGCTCATGGTAAAGTAATTTGCCACAGGGATCACATCTCCTTAGTCCAGACTATTTCTGCCCCCAGGACATAATTTATGACTGTTTAAAGTAACGCTAGATTACACATTGTGTTTTTAAAGATGACCAGAGGACTAGTAAAGTAAAACAACAACTTATAAAAGGACACACCAGGGATTTTGTGTTGCACCTCCATAAAAATGAGAGACAGATTTAAAGAAGACGTAGTCTTTAAGACTTTTAGTCCTGAGTGGGACATTTCCCATGATCAGCGTTGCCAGATGTATGATAATTATTGTATTTTGTTCAATAATTTTGCCCTCTGTACGATGTACGATAATGCCAAAAGTGCCATAAGGTACGATAATTTGACAATTTTGTGACACTTACATTAGTCGTTGGTTTTGGTCTCATTTTAATTCATTTCCAGATAGCAAAATATGGATCTTACGTCTGTGTTTAAGCATCTCCTCTCACGTGACCTCTTTCCAGCTTTCCATGCTCAGTGTAGGCTTTGAGCCTTTGTATCACTTTGCAAAGCTCCCTCCTGAGCCAGGGAAGACATTATACAACTCTTTTCATAAGCTCATTTGTACGCCTCGTCACAACAAGTAAACTGATCTTTATGTAGGAATAGCCAACAGACTGCAACAGAAATGTGCAGCTTTTAGTTGGATATGCAGTCTAACGTGTTAGCTCTGATGAACTTCTCAAGTTCCTCCTGTGTGAAACGGATGACCTTCCTCTCCTCCTCACCAGACGGTATCCGTAGTATCCCCGGGGCTGTCACCAGGGAGATGACAGCTGGGGTTTGAATCTCTGATGGATGGAGAGCAGAGCACACCTCAAACCACATTACCATATGGCACGGGGAGACAGAGAGACAGACAGGTGGGCAAGCAGACGAGAGATATTTATGTAGGTAGACGAACTGTTCAGACAAAGAGGGAAGATAAAAATAAAACAGGAAGGGAAGAAAAGACAGGAGAAGTGGTTTTAGAGAGAAAGTATGAAGAGAGTGAGAGGAATGGTGGTCATGGAGGAAGAAAGACCGGATGGTGGTGGGAAAGGATCAGGGGATCGGTGGGAGGGAAAGCAAAACAAGTTTATGTTGAGAAGAGGAGGAAGCAGGAGGAGGAGTGGGGAGCGGAAAACGGAGATATGGAAACGAAGGAGAGAGCAGCATAAAGCAAGAAGAGGCCAGACCCTTGGTGGGGGTTGAATTTCTGGGGCAAACACACAACCCAAACCCTTCAGAAAATGCATGGAGCGAGACATCAGCATTCCACCACTTAATGAGCAGTGAACCCAACGTCTTCCCTGATCTATTTCTCCACAAAGCGTTGAAGATTTTCCACAGTTACAGACCAAGGGGATGTCAATATATGAAGGATTATAGGGGTTTGACCCTGAGGTGCTCTAGTTTGTTATTCTTCCTCTCTCTCTCTCTCTCTCTCTCTCTCTCTCAGTCGTTCCTGCAGGTCAACGCCTGGGCTCCTATCACAGAGAGGAGGCTTTAGAGGATGAACTGAAGTAAAACAGAATGAAAGACAGCCATAAAAAAAGGAGTTTAAGCCCCAGGGGTTTTCCTCAATATTGAAATGTCCTACTGTTCTCAGGGCTCAATCTAAAGGAGATTAACTCTTCTGTGGCCATGTCGCCGCCTTTGAAGCTGCCTCCCGGCCCGTGGATCGCTCGTTAACTGCCATTAATAGTAATAAAAGGAAAATGGCTGCCACCTCATCCCAGGGGAAATATGAAGAATGTAAGCAAAAAGGGATACTGTTCTCAGACTTCAAAGTCGGACATGAAATAGTTCAAATAACTACGGACGGTATCACAATGTGCATTTCTTAACTAACGTCAAGAAACTCAATTAATTAGATTAGTTTTCGGATTTGAAACAATTAGTCAATCCATCTATACAGAATTAATCTAAAAGAAGCTCTTTTGATAATTACTTGTTTCAGTCATTTTTTAAGTAAATATTCTCTGATTTCAGCTTTTCAATTGTGTTTGTCATATTTCATAGCATACTGAATATCGCTGGGTTTTGGACAGTTAGATAAAACAAACAATATGAGTAAGTCACCTTCACCTCTAATAAAGTCTAATAGGCATTTTTCACTATTTTCTTTCATTTGAACAAAATTTGACAAAAGAATTAATCGACTAAGCGAGAAAATAAACTGCAGATCAATCGATCATGTAAACAGTTTAAATAAGAGTTAAATAAGTTAAATAAGAGTTGTTTTTTTTTTTCAAAGAGTTCTAAAATTAAAAACAGCAAAATCAACAAGTTACGCAGCTGTAGCCTGAGGGTCCTCCCGCCATGCAGGAATCCACGGGGTCAAAGGTCAAAGCAGTTGAGAGCAGCCGCCCTCCACTGACCTACAAGGAAGGGCAGCACCGGGCAGGCGTGGAAAATAACTACTGACGGCCTGTTTCCATAGAAACACAGACCAGAAGTTCACAGTTGCTAGGGCTCCAGGTCAGGTGTCTGTGTGTGTTTGTGTGCTGGTCATAGGTCAAAGGTCATCTGCCTGGTATCTGACCCCTTCAGCAACACTCTTAGTATTACTGCCTTTAGCGACACCTGGGCCTGTTGATCTCCTATCAGATCTAGGAGTGGGGATAGAAAATGACCCAACTACAGATAGTGATAAGGCAGATGGATATCAATCAGTGGTGTGATATTTACTCAAAACAATGGTAAAAATGTAAAAAATGTAAAAAATGCAACCCTGTCTCCTACAAAATTAAGTTCCAATACAACTAAACCCTCATCCACACTCATTCTCAATTACATTTCGAAAGAAACATATTTTGTCCCGGATTATAGTCGTAGTTTTAAACAGTTTTAAACACATGGATAACATTGTGAATTGAAACAAAACAAAAAAAACGCAACAAATCTACTTGGTTAGATTTAGTAAAATACATCATGGTTTGGCTTACAAAGACTAGGTTTGTTACGTTATTAAGCTACAGACATAAATCAAAATAAGTGAACGTTGACTTTTGGTTTCACACAGAACACAAACAGCAGTCTCCTGGGTGAAAGTCCTATCTTTACAAACGTATTTGTGATACGTCAAAAACAAATTCCGCAACAACATACGTTTCCCTCAAAATGTAATTGGTGATGCAGTTTTGTTGTAAGAGAACGTACATTTTAGGAGACAGGGCTGAAAAAAAAGCATCAAAGGTAAAAGACTCACTGAAAAATCCCAATCTGTAGAGTAACGAGTAACAATACACCCATCAGAAAAATGTAGTAAACTGGGTATTATATTTCAGTATGAAATATAGTGATGTAAAAGTGAAGTAAAATGTGAGTAGATTAAAACTGTAGTGTCAGTATAGTAGTACTTTCCACCTCCGACAGGTGGTAGTGATGGGCAAAAATGAATGAACAAATCTTTTTGAGCAACTCTTTTTAGTTTCCAGTATGTACCGGGTCAGCCTGTCGAATGGACCGAGTGATAATGAATCTCCAACTTTTCCCACTCACCCACTCACTGTTATCGTACGTACTGTTCACGTTGCCTGCTACGGTGGTGCAGTCTCTCAAAACATAGGAAGTGGTGTACATGGCGGACCCAAGGGCACTGAATGAACGAGTATTGAACGAATCGGACTCAAGTCAAGACGGACGGTACAGCTGGTTAATAGTGCATTCATGTGCTCCTTGGATGGCCCCCTATAATGGAGCGTTACAGAGAAAATTATGCTATATTTTGCAAAAAATATCAAAACACGAAAGGTTTGAAAGGTTCAATACATTTAAATGTATCAACTCGAAGGAACCAATTCTGTGTAAAGGGTCAATCTGCACTAAAATAGGGAGAGATAGGTGGATAATCTTGGCGCTATTGTCTTGCTAAACTCGTGCCATTAAAGAGTTGAAGTTGAATTGAACTGAGAAACCGAGATAAAAAGGGAATGAGAGAGATTGTTGGCGATGTAACAGAGACGGACACTTACAAAACCTACAATAAATCACTGAATGCTATGGTGGTGTGTGATGTGATGACAGACAACAGGAGATACAGTTGTGTTGCACAATAACTTAAACTGTGGTCAACCACACAAATCCCAGTGATGATATATGTTTATTGTTCTGCTAGTTACGATGGCGTTTAACAGAAGTAAAAAATCAGCTTTGCACATAAATAATCTCATGCAATGCCTTTATGTGCGTGAATACAAAATGTTTATTTTATTGTGTGTATGTCAGTGTGGGCAGAGACGTCAAATGTGGTAGGTAAAGTAATGGCTAAAGCTTTTCATACAGTCTGACATTAAGTAGAAACCACTTTAATAACAGACCACACGCCAATCAGCTGTCCCAGATAATCCCATCTTTACAGCCTGCACATACAGTAACCATAAAATGCAGACATATAAAAACCTAAAATGCATATAAAACAGAAAGGGAAACTGGCAATTGTTCACTCGTCCCGAAAGTAAATACTTCTCAAGCTTTTTTGTGGGTCATTTTTTCCGTCTTCTGTCCTCAAACCACTCAGATACTGAAGGTCGGAGGATGTCAGTCCTGTGACATACATTCTTTTTCAAATTAGGCATAAATGGAGGACCACATCTAGGCCATCGGGGTGGTACTGACATTATCCTGGAAGTGCTGAAAGTAATTCTCTGTTTTGGGGCTGAGTGTCTGCCAAGTTAGCCAGCATCCAAGACTGAGCTGGGTAAAGCTGAGCCAAGCTGAGCTAAGTTAATAAGGTGGGTGGCTGGAAAACTTGGCTGGATTGTTCAACTCCAACATAGAAGAGTTCTTATTAAACTATAAATATTCAACTCTTTTAGTTGGTGTTTTTAAAGCAAGAGAGAGAAATCAGAAGCAAAAACTCTCCCTCTCCGCCTCTCTCTGGTTCTACCAACCAGACGCTCAATCACCCATCGAGTAACGAAGGCCAGCCAGCCAACAAGCCTCAGGTCTGATCAGATACCGCCCTTGAGTGGACCGATGCCAGGCTGCTGTGTGCAGTGGGAGCCAATAAATCAGAGTCAGTCGGCATCAGACCCAGCGCTACCAGAGACAGACCAGGGGATATGGAGTTCTAGCCAGTAAATAAACAAAGCACCCCAGCCCAAGGCCAGCGTAATGACCATCATTAACCTAACCTCCCTCCATCTCCCACACGGAGAATCTGTGAAACCCATACTGAGTTACTGACAGTTCACTGTGAGTGCTGCAACTCTTACATGAAAGCATAGTTGTAGTTTGTAGGGGAGGGGATGAGTAAAATTCAATGACTCCTGTGTAAGAAACATTTGGCCCTCACTACACAAAGCCCTACTACGGCTTCTGTCCAGAGGTTAGACGAAACACGATCACATATAGACGACTAATTTACCCGATTCCAGTTTAACTGTGATCTTTTTTCAGACACTCAAACAGTAACTGAAAATAAAGTCAACACATTAGACCTCTTTGCTTTGGCCAGCCTGCCGCAGCACATGGGAGGAATAATTCAAGTGACAGTTACCAGGCAACACCTAGAAATCCAATGGAAATAATCAAAAAGATCTTAAACATTTTCTCAAATATCTCTGGTTTGTGGTACACGTACTGGCCTGGAGCCCAGCGTGCAAACAGAGCTTTTTAGCCTTAATTTACCCCAAGTTTTAGAGTTGTTGTGTAATATCATCACCTATTTACTTTGGTAAACAAAACTACCACTACATGAGCATTTCATTCCTAACGCAGCAGTGTTTCCAGAACTTAACAATGTAATGGAAAAAGTCTGCAGGCTTTTGTTACATGTTCTCATGAAATCACACACATCTTGATGGGAATAATGTGCTATTGTGCAAGCAAGGTCTCCTGGTTTCCTCACTCCCTCCTCTGGCTGTCTGTTAGACAAACTATGGATGTGAATTACGGTTCAGTCAGAGCATATATTTCATGTTTTGGGTTCAAAGCCAATGACCTCATTTGTGGTTCAGTGAACACTTGATGGGTCAGACAGGATAACCCTGTCATGGTAGCTGTAGACCGTACAATGGACATTAGAGTAGAAATGGTAAAGGGCCAACGTATAGGATTTCTGGGGATCTATTAGCAGAAATGGAATATAATATTCATAACTATGTTTTCATTAGTGTATAATCATCTGAAACTAAGAATTGTTGTGTTTTTGTTCGCTTAGAATGAGTCCTTCATATCTACATGTTTCTAGGTTTCATGTCTAGATGGTAACACGCAATTTGAGAAACTCTTGCAAGATGGTTGAGGTTAAGCATTGACCTTGAAAGGTTAAGGTTAGGTTGGGTCATTGTGCATCGAGTCTCGTGAGAGTTTTTGCAATTTGGGGGTTGACTACCAGACATGACCATGTTTCTACAGTGGCCCAGAATGGACAAACCAAACACTGGCTCTAGCGAGGGCCTTTCGCAACTTTATGTAGTTCTTTCCACGCTTGGAAAGGGAGAGATGATTGGAGGGGTATTGCTAGGGGGTTGCTATGTGCCACTAAATCCTACACACTGGCCCTTTAAATGCCTACCATGCTTGCTCAAAGTTTGGTATAAAAAGTCTCCTATAAAATATGTCTAAATGCAGAGGGATTTTCTTTATTTAACATGGACTAATGCCTTCCAAATTAACCAAAATGAGTGACAAGGCAGACAAATCTATTTCTATTATGCAGCAGGGGTCGTCACTGAATATGTTTTCAGAGAAAACACCAGTTATGTGAGCTTTACCCTGCTCTATTAATAAGCCAAAACTGAATACAATTTAGTTATTTCTTTCTATCTCTTACACAATCGCTGCCAATTTCTTCTTCATCTCATCTCTCATTTCCTCATGTGCTCTCTTTCGTTCATATTTTTCCTGCCCTCTGTTATTCTCCCTGCTGCTTTGTCACCTACAGCAGTGAAACAAATGCCCCTTTTCAAACCCCCCTCGGGTGATACGAATACCTCATTTCCTGTGGCTTGGCACCGGGGGGAACCATAAGCTGGGACAGATGGGAGTCTGATTGGAATAACTGATGCAGACACTGAAAACAGGCCCCAACAAAACATCCTTTGTTTTTCGAGAAGTGGCGAAATATACAGTGAAAAAACTTTGCCGCACACTCAGATTCTTGGTGTTTAGGTAACAAAGTGGACTGCAGGAGAGAGAGGCGACAGAGGGAGGAGGAGGAGGAGGGAGGGGGTGCAGCTGGTGAGAGGTGATCCCTGTAGCTCATTTCACTGGATACTCCCAACATACACAAACTCCAATGGACAACACCTTTAAAAACACATACATGTTCATATGTACCCACACACACAACATTTTCTTGCCTCAACTTAAAACAGCGGGGCCAGCAATCTTCCCGCAGCAGTCCTCCTGAACTACTTTCCCTAGCTTAACTAATACACTCAGAGGAATTTGGGTCATGCATTTCACTCATCATCCGCTCATGAGATGTATAGAAAGCTGCTTTTTCCCTTTCCCATGAAAATGTCAATTTGCTGTAAATACGCTGGGAGATTTCAGTATGGCAAGCTGCCTGTTAAGGTCGAACATGTGCTGTTTTTGAGAAAACAATGTGGTAGTATTCAGCAGCATAATTTGGTATAAGGCGAGCTTGGCCTTGGCCCAGAAAGCACAGCAGTTGAAAGAGTGCTGCCAGGAAAGGGAGAGGGGAAAGCCATTTATATTTTAAACCTTCTCCAGATACAAATGCTTGTGTATGCAAAAACAAACTTAATGCACTTTTCTTCCTCTTATGAATGCTTCTACAGTATAATATGAATAAAATCAATACCAAACTGTATTATGCTGCTCATTTGGGATTCAGTGACATACACACAGATCGTCATCCCTACCCTCTCAGTGTCTCCTGGCCACGGCGTCGAACCCGCTGCACCTCTCTCTGGTCCACGGTGCCGGTGAAGCGGCTGGCTTGGAAAGGTGCGTTCCCGCTTTCAACGCAGTGCACTTGGAACACGGCGAGACACATCGCCGCCCATCCCAGCAGCACCTGGGCCAGCTTCCCTGATCCCATTGGTCGGTCTGGGTATCCCTCCAAACGTAGTATCTCCGTGTTACCTCTCACTCTCTCTGACTCTCTGTTCACTGTATGGACCCAGGCTGAGCAGAGGGATCTAGACCTGGATCCAGATCAAAAGTCCTGGCGTGCACTCCAGAGTAGGGGGCTACACAGGGGAAGAAAGGAGATGAAAGCTCAGAAACACTTTGAAATAAAGAGGTACTTATCAGATTTACACTGAGGGTGAAAGTGGTTCAGCTAATCTGACACAGTGGTTCACATCCACAGCCGTCAGATGAGCTCATGTACCCCTTTATCAGCACCATCCAGAGATGCAGACTTGGACTTGGGACTTGGACACAAGTCACACAAAAAATTACTTGTGAGCTCTCTGAGTTTGAGAGACTAGAGGGATGCGTTAAATTACAGTAGATTGTAAACTGTCATTAGTTTGAGACCTAATTATATTTGGGCAACCTTCGGGTCTGAGAAGTGAAGCCAGTGTGCAAGTGACTTAAACTTGCATTCTTTCTAATAGCCAGCAGGGGGCGACTCCTCTGGTTGCAAAAAGAAGTCAGATTGTATAGAAGTCAATGAGAAAATGAGCCTATTTCTCACTTGATTTATTACCTCAGTAAATATTGTAAACATGAGTTTATGGTCTCAATCGCTAGTTTCAAGTCTTCTTCAATACAGCATGATGTTCATTTAGTAAATTATGGTCCCATTTAGAGTCAAATAAACCATAAAGCAGGGTATGCTTTAGGGCGTGGCTACCTTGTGATTGACAGGCCGCAACCACGGTGTTGTATGGTCTGGGAGTTGTCCGTGTTCTTACAAATTTAACCCTTTCACAGTGTGTTTTCAGTTCATAAAAGTTTATTGTAACATTTTGGTCGCCTAAAAAAATTTTTTTCAGCGTTCGGTTGTACTTAGCTCCACCCTCTCGTGTCACTTCTGGTTGCAAAAAAACAAGATTGCGATGGCCAAAATGCCGAACTCGAGGCTTAAAAACAGCAGTCCACAAACCAATGGGTGACATCATGGTGACAACGTCTACTTCTTATATACAGTCCATGGTAATTATACAATAAGTTATGGTTATTATCACATAATATTAGCAATATTTCCTGTCACCCTGAGTAATGTTTTCATTGTGTTGTTTTTCTCATATTTCATTGCAATAGCCTGGCTAAAGTTATACCAAACAACTAATCAATGCTGATAATGCTAATAGATAAAGCAGTGATGATACAGTAAAGGCTTTAAATTTCTTACATGTAGCTATGTCTTTTTCTATGCAGACCGGATGGCGTGCAGCAGATGGTAGGACGTTCATTACGACCATAAGAGACTTGAGACTTGACTTGGACTTGCAAAACATGACCTGCAGCCAGCATCTCTGGCACCATCACTCACGTATGTAATGTGTTCATTTGAATAAATTATTAATTGGACTTTATTTAGCACTGTTAATGATATTAAAGTGGATCACATTTTTTTTTATACAAGTGAATCATCAGTGTTTAGGTGGTTTGGTCAGCGTTTGTAAGTTACTACTTGGAGTATCAGAGGCTGGACATTTCAACCAACTGTTGATTCAACCAACAACTAGTTTTCATGTACTCTCAACTTGCAATATGTGATTTTAATGTGTAACTGACTCAGGTTGATGGGCATCTTATTGGTTATTGTGACGAAAGAAGCTCATTAGTTGTCCTGCAGAACTACTCCTGGTATCCCTGGTTAGGAATCATTGATCTAACAGACCAAATCAATTTTACCCTTGTCATACAGCTAAAATCATTCTCATACATTTTCCACCCTTAAAAATTTTGTGAACAAGATCCCGTACAATCCTCTTGTGGAATGGTTTGCAATGCAATTACCCACTGATTTGATTTTTCTGTTTGTGACATGCTTGGTGGTTGTATTGAGAAAAGAGAAAACATATGAGTGGAGGGGGTGAATAAAGAAGAGCATGCAAGGGAATCAAAGAGACACTTAAATCCTGACTTCCAGCAATCTGTTTTCACTATACTGCACTTCAAAGCAGTCTCATAAGTGGTTTATCACTCCACAGACACTGAATACTGTATGTAGTGACTACACACTACAGAGAGAGAAGCCCTAAACTGATTAGAGAGACATGCTCAGTGCCAAAGATCCAGTGCTGTTGAAAAGGGATGCTAATACAGAATCATATAAAACAAAAAAGCTGTTATAAATTGAAACATGTCTAAACAGTGAGATTGTTTTTGCCCCCTTAAGGCCTCTGAAACGCTTTGAAAGAGGGGATCACTCTCATGTCATATATACAAACTGTGTCAAAGGGTCATAACTAGATATGGCTTCAATTTAGGGGGTCAAAAGCCAAAATGGTTGGGAAGTACTGCCCTAAATCACAGCCTGGTGCCTAGAGGGAGCCAGAGAGAGTTAGGTGTTGAGTTAAATATGATCCATCAACTCTAAATGTTCTCTTTCCATCACACACACCACGGTGGGACAAAACAAAAAACAATTACTCATCCATAGGAAGGTAGAAAATTAAATTACTTTACCATTATTGTTCATTATGTGATTTAAGGAGTCTGGCTCTCTAAATCAAATTATTTGGGATTTGCTAACCCCCATGCATAGCCTATATAGTCTTACAAGCATGTCCTAACTGCATTAGTGTATATTAAAGTGGAAAAACAACTGAATTGGACAGCCATGAGGTTTATTTTCTCTTCATTATAGACCACAGGTTTAAGAGTGAGCTGTGGGGCCCCTGGTGATATATAACCTCAGCAGACCCAACCAGGGGTCCAACCATATTATATATCTGGCCTGGACAAAGAAAAGAAAACAAATATGGCCCACATCCCACTGACTCAGATTAATTATAAAGGAAGATGAGAGATAGATGAGCAGTGAACTCACTCAAGCAGAAAAAAAGAATGATGATGGCGAAACTGCATGACATGGGAATTAAGAGATATACTAATGTTAACATAATTGTATGTAATTATCCCATATTTCACTTTTTTTTTCAAATATTTAAATGTGTGTATGCCTGGCACACCTACTTTGTGGTGGCCTATTATAACTGCAATGGTAAACTATTGGTAAGACATGCCATATATAGGCGTATTATGGCCAGAGTTATTAAAAAAACAAGATTTTCCACTCAAACATGAAAAAAAAGTTGGCTTTTTTTTGCTTGCAGTAAGAAGAGAAGTGAATGGAGGCGGGATCAATGGCGAACAAAAGAAATGCCTGATCAATTACTGAGTGGGAGCTCTGCTGAGCACTTCTCCAACTGCTGCTGTCAAAGTGTGGCAGGTATAAAGTCTGCATTATCAATCAATCTACTTTAAATAAAGTCCGACTGACCAAACATGTATTATAAAGCGCACAGTGATTTGAGGAGTAAAAACACAGCAAAGTGTACATTCCTGAAGAAATATTAAAAGATGCAGCAAAAAAAAAAAAAAAAGTTTAGGCTACTAAAAATGCAAAATTGAGAACCACACTTCTAGTCCATAAAGTAGACATAGACCTACAATAATCAGCTGAACACTTGAAAATAATACAACAGCCATTGACGCAGTTGCAAGATGACAGATAATAGTGCAGCTCTGAAACGAGCTCTGCAGCTCACCGCAACTTTATGAATGGAGGAAAAAAACGCAACATCAGCTCCTACTCGCTGAACCCATATGGAAAAACTTTTAATTCCACTTTACTTTTTCCAGGAAAGCTTATCCCAAAGTATGAGAACTCCAACAAAGCGAGCAATCAAACTTTTTTTTCTTCTTCTCCTCATGCAGTTTCTCAAAAAGCCGGTCAGTAGAAGAAGTGCAACTTTACCCAGTTAGAAACTTCTCTTATCAACCTTTCTGCATCTTAATCATGTGATTTTTTTGCCCCATCTGTCTAACAGACATATGCATGCAGAGATAATCTCCCCGTGAAACAACGGGCTTCTCAAACAATAGTCACAATAATCAAAGCCATTGATAACTTCACTGAAGTGCAAGTCAACAGATCACTAATGCTCACAATACCTTGCAGCAGTTGGAGTGCCTTGGCGTCGAGGAGCCTGCAGAGTCTTGAATTTGAGACAGGATATGTGCCCCACAATACAATATTGAACTATAGCCTTGTGAGAAAAAGAGAAAAGTTAGGGAAATGCCCTGTTTGAGAGAGAGGGGAGGGGACAGAGACAGAGAAAGAGAGAGAGAGAGAGAGAGAAAGAGAGGGGGTAGTAACGGACTGCAGGACAAACCCACATTCCTCAAGACTCCTAGAGTTGTTATAACAGGGGCCAAGCAGCTAAACCTTCACACTGAGGCTACTAACACACTATCACTCTCATCCCTCTGCAACACTGCTTCAGGCTACATCAGTGATGAGATAAGAGTCTCACCAGAGTAGACCACCTTTGATGATTGCTGAGCAGCATTTGCATTAACATCAGGCTGAGAAAATGAGCCAATAATGACAACTAACTAACATCACCCATTTGAAGATGAAGAGTTCGTAAAAGTATTAAATAGATTGTGATTAGCTGTCATATTTATGGCCATTTAGCAGAACAGATCACAGTCCGCATTCACAAATGAAGTTAACAGCAAAGCACTCTGTTATAACAGGGGCCAAGCAGCTAAACCTTCACACTGAGGCTACTAACACAATATCACTATCATCCCTCTGCTTCAGGCTACATCAGTGATGAGATAAGAGTCTCACCAGAGTACGCCATCTTTGATGATTGCTGAGCAGCATTTGCATTAACATCAGACTGAGAAAATGAGCCAATAATGACAGCTAACTAACATCATCCATTGGAAGGTGAAGAGGTCGTAAAAGTATTGAATAAACTGTGATTAGCTGTCATATTTATGGCCATTTAGCAGAACAGATCACAGTCCACATTTACAAATGAAGTTATCAGCAAAGCACTCTGTCACAGGGTGTCAGATTTACGCTTGCTATTCAAATAGTTACTGCTATTTACTGCCTCGGACCCACTGGTGCTTGTGTGACTGACACATCCTTGTGGTTTGTTGCCACAAGTGCTGATAGGAAGTTAACATTGTCGAGAGCGGCCATCTGGGTGGTATATTGGTGAGGACAGCTGAGCACATCTCAACTGTTTCTGCCCACTGTGCTGATTTCACCACTCTCAACAAAAACAGCTCTAGAGAGGAGACTCTTTTAGCTTGAGTAAACCGAGACAAGGTTGAGCAAAAGTGCCTGCTCTCGATGCAAATTCATTGTTACAGTTACAACAGATAATGTGGGTTAATGAATCGATTGAAGACTACTTTCATTTCATATGAAAATAGTCTTAATCTGACCATAACCATCACCAAATTGTTGTTATAGCATATTCAGTGTGACATCTATCGAGAATTTTTTGTTACTTTCCGGAAAGAAGTTCCACTACTTTTGTAGGATTTGAGGAGTGATTGTGAAGAGAAACATCTGACAAACAAAGGATAAAGTTTCAAAATCGGGACTTGGAAACATCTGGCCTGCTGTAGTGTCAAACATCTGTCCAGTTCCTTTTGCTACTGAACCCGTGAAAAATGGGATCTATAAAGTATCACTTTATTACCAAATTCGTTTTGATGCTACGTTTTATATTTGAATATGAAAAACCTTTAAACTTCAAGATGAGTGAGTTTGTATTTGTGTTTGTTGTTCTTCACTGATACCATGAATACTCAGCAAGTTAACACAAGCTGGATAAGGTCATTGGAAGGCAGCTTTTCACTGCATACATGTCAAAGAAACTTCAAAGCATCCCGGTCGCACTAAATGACACGGTAATTGCGAGACATTTCACATGCAATGAGATGCCTTGCTTGCTTTTGGTGTGTCATTTGTACGCCATGTAGTCTGTACAGACTGCAATGTAAACACATCAGCGTAAATATGCTGGCCAATGACGTAGAATAAAAACATGAGAAAGACTGCTTATTTACTGCTTATGTACACATGTATTTCACTTAGTTTACATACTTATTTCAAGCCCAACCATGATGCTTCTCCAAAACCTGACTAAGTGGGGGGTTTTATTGGCTAAATCTAACTGCGGCCGTTACCAGAGTTTGTTGCATGGCGTAAAAATGACGCGCAAAAGAGACGCACAAATGACACGCGAAAAGGCGAAAATGCGTTCTCATGACAAGTGGAATCTCCTTCCTTTATATGTAATATCCTTTGTATTGTAATGTCTTGCTATATATACGCCTCAAAAGCTTACCCCTCTGAAAAATCACAATTTGAAAGCAAAAGAAGTTAGATTCAAAAGAAGCAAAGAAGCATTTGAAGGTTCAAGTAGTTCTTCAGACATGATGAACACCGTCAAGCCCTCGAAGGACCTCTGAAGAACCGCTGGTTATCAGAGTGGAGAGACCTTGTTTGTCACCGGAAACTTCTTTGGAGGACAACAAGCAGAGTCAGTGTTTGCCGAATCGTCTCCTCTGTCTCTTCACACATACACAGATTTCGTAAGGGTCATAAATACTTTTTTACACCATAGGGAATAGACCTGATAAGCTACCTGGAAATACACTTTTTTTCTCCAGCACCCTCTGATGACCTCTAGGGAAGAATATGTTTTGTTGTCATGTCTACTGTTGTCAGTTTTCAAGACAAGGATTAAAAAAGTTGGGTAATTTAAACCATGTGCATTACGGGTTTTGTCTCTGCAGGACCTGGCATGGTGTACATTTACCAATGCTAATGTGGGGAACTAGGATATCCGGAGAAGAGATGATGTAAAACCGCTTTTAATCATTAGGGGGATGTATTTAAATTTTACTCAAAAAACCTGAACATTTCCACATTGTGTTCATTGATAAATGAGTGCCACCACATGGTTTAAACAATCAAACTGACCAGGAAAATCAGATTTTAGCATTGTAGTCTCCTCTTGAGCGTGGACACAGACATGCACACTCCCACACACAAACACACACATCAAAACACTACTGACTGCATGTTCGGACCCCCTCTCACTTCTTCCTGTTGAACATGGCGATTCATGGTAAATGGGGAACATGCAGCGGGCTCTAGTAGCAGCCTTCAACATGCAGCGGAGCCCTGAAGGATGATTTGCTGTGTGCTGCAGAAGCTCTTAGGGAGTTTCACAGTCTCACACTGACAACGTGAAAGACTGGGATAGATGGGAACAAAGAATTAGACCCTTAAGGAGTTTTGAGCTCATGTATGTGTGTGTGTGTGTGCGTCCCCCCTTTTCTGACTTTCCTGCCTCTCTCTCACAGCAGTCCCTCCCTCTCCCCTCTAAATAGAACCACATTTCGCCAAGCAGTGATCTGGCTACAGCAAAAACACACCACTGTCTGTGTGTATTGTACTTTCAGAGCCCGGGGAAATACTTTTACTAGCCCTCCCTTCCTCTCTTTCTCCCCACTCACTTGTCTCCCATCTCTTTCTCTCCAGCGCACACTTTTGTATACACGTATGTAAACTCTCACACACACAGACGCACCATATGTCAAGTTAAGGTAAATACATATATGGATTGAGGAGCAGGCATTCCTGAACGACCAAAGAGCAGTGTCCGCCTGTGATGGCACTGATTTTCAGAAACGTGGTCATTAAGGTAGAAGATGTTTTTGTTTGTGCACTGGATTCATGTTTAGCTTGTATAAGAAGTTGCATTGTCAGGTTTCATTCTTGTTATTCCATGAAAGAAAAATGATCCCAGTGAGAAATGTGGCGAGCGCTGTGGTGACTACACGTTGATAAAAGCAAGCCGTTTGTCTTACACGGACCAGACTGCATTATTATTACATGTGCCCGGCCCAGTAGGAGCAGGAATGCGGGGGCTCGGTCGAGTTCGGGGTCCTTCTTGTAGCTCACATGGTATAAAAGATGACAAGCCAGTACAGAAACCAGATGAGGATTGCATTGTCCTCACATGAACACATACTTACACACTTTTACATTTACACACACACACATAAAACCCGCCTACCCTTTAAATCCCACCCCTAACTCAGATTCCATATGTCAGCTTTGATTATCAGCTTCATTCACTGATAAGAGGAGGATATGTCGTAATGCAAGGGTGTCTCTTTGTCTTTGCGTGTGAGTGTGTGCAAACAAAGATGATGTCTAACTTTTTTTCTACACTTGTATATTAGTTGAATTCTTGAAGCAGTGCCTGATCTCTCCCAGCGCTGACAGAAAGAACCAAGAGAGACCACCAGAGCCTGATGGGGCCTTTCAGACGGTCTTTAGCCCAGCCAGGAGAGCCTTCACTGAGCCAAATCACTTCCATGACTGCCTCTCAGCAGTGAGAGATTCATGGCCAGAATTAGTCATACTGTACTGCTGTCTTCTGGGGAGAACCGTTGCATATGTAGGTCATCTGCGGCAGGAGGAGTTTATGTTAAAGGATTTACTTTGTTGCCATAACTTGTTTTAATATATTTCTATGTATTATAGCTCTGGTTGTCCCTAAGGGGGCATCAAACATGAATAACATGCACAATGCCATAATCTCTTTCACAATGTAAAATATATCACAGCTAAAGGTCTTTGTTCATTCTGTATTCAGGCATATAAACATAAATTTGTCTTGAGAAAGGGCTTTGACAAACACATAAAAAGATACTTTGACCACAGGTTGAGCACTCTAAAAAATATGTAATGTGATATGAATGCACAGAATACTTGTGCTTTTATGAGGTGTTCAAATGTGCTGTAACTCTTACTGCGAATAGCTTGCCTCGGGTCTGATGCAAGATATTCCATACAGAGTTTTTGGAAATCATACATCTCTATGGTGAAGCTGGACGCACACCAAAGAAATGATGCTTCAGTTTGGCTAGAGTTGACTTGTGGTTTTACTTGATGTTGGGAAATCAGCTGTGAATGGGACCTTATGCATCTTTGAGATTTGCAATGGAGATATATTGATGCGTTAAAGAGAAAGATATGAAAAGGTCAAAAGTAAGGTTTGTTTCAATCTGCAGGTTTAAATGTGCTAAATGTGAGATTGGGAGCATATATACTGTATATTGTCTTTGCACAGCTCTTAACATTGCGACGGCTGAGCCGGTGGCTCGCAGCTGACGGTGCAAACAGTGCATACAGTGTTTACCTGAGGGGGAACCAGAGCATCGCTTCCGCGATGGTGCTGTAGGTCGGGATGGCGTTATCAGCTGTAACTGAGCTTAGTGCAGAGAGATGACCGTGAGCTAGCCAGTTGGGCACGCTCACATGCTCGAACATGTATTAAAAGCATGCACGGGCAGTCGGGCTATGTCAACAAAGCAATGAGTAGCTGTGATTACAACACACACAGAGGAAGAGTGCCTTCATTCTCTGCTCAGGTAGACATTATTCCTCTATATCTTTACATAACAAATGGTTGTTTGCTGCTATATTAATACTCTGGATATCATATAGAGCACCTTTAAAGAAAAAAACAACGGTGGAAAGATAGGGGATTGTTTTGAGGATTTCTTCTCATTCTTTGTATGTTAAACAGGTCAAATGAGGCAATGATGATGAGGCTCGCTGGAGCTTCAAAGCCCTTAAATACTGTAGTGGAAAAGAACGAAATCCTCTTGTTGGTGTACATCACTGACTGTCACAGTTCCCATTTTCCACACTGAATTTATACTCTGTCTCTCTAGCTGGTAGTATGTTTTGGCAGAGGGTAACCTTAAGGTCATGGGAGCGTGGAGGTGTGTGTGTGTGTGTGCGTGTGTGTGTGTGTGTGTGTGTGTGTGTGTGCGCGCGCGCGTGTGTGGTAAGGTGGGGCTGAGGGATTAGAGGTTGGTTTCATAGTGTCATCATGGTCTTGGGGTTTGTGGTTGGAGCCTGTGGGGTCAGGGTGGAGTGTGACTGCATCTAGAGATGATCCCAGCTGGGAATCCTGCGGTCTGCTGGCGGTTTTTCCCCTGGGTTTATAAAAATATGATCTCTGAACCACACACACATAAAGACATATGAAAACACTAATACACAGACAAACACGCATGACCACATAGTGGGAAACTGCAAGCATACTGTAGATAGATAGATAGATAGACCTGAACATGTCCTTACGTACTGAGCGCAGAAACAACGCATATCCTTCTTCTTATCAGCTTCCTTTTCCAATTTTTCCTCAGTTCATACCCCTTAATCCATCTTTCTTTCTATCATTTACTTACCAGGCAGGCATTTCTTGCCTCACCTTGCCCGGAGCGCTGCTCTGCTCGGCTCTGTAAAGACCTGGCCTTGTGCAGCTGTGCTGCCCCGGTGATGCAGTGGGAGAGGAATGCAGAACTTCAAAGTATAATACGAGCGGAGACAAAGAATGGCAGTGTTCAAGGAAGGATGAGAATATGTGATCTCATAAAAAAGCACACAAACACATTGGTCCATTTATGCGAGGTTAGTTCTGCAGAGGATGATGAGGAGGAGGAGGGAAGACCTGCCTCACATGTCCCCTGCCTGCTTTGTGGGAACCAGAAGAGGAAGAGGCGGGTATAAACGTGATGTTGTTCCCCAGAGATAGAGCACATTGTAGCTCTCCACAGCTCGTTCGGCCACGGTTAAATGACTGTTAAAACATACAGTGGGGAGAGGGATGGAGAGAGGTTCATGTGTATAACTTGGGTTTAAGTGGGCCATGGAGTAAGACTTTCTGGAGAGGAGTTTTGAAATTCCATTACCCTTGTAACTGCAAAAGACAGGCTGGGGCCCCTGAAAAAAGAAAGAAATGAAAAGAGGCAAAGAGAGAAATGTAGCAAGATTCCAAGAGAGCGGAAAGAATCCTCAGACTGCTTGCTAACAGTTTGAGGGGCTAATGGCTTTCAGATGTGCGCGACGTCTTTTGTATTTTCAAAGGAGCATAAAACATTCCCTCTCCGAGGAATCCAAACAACGGCTGGAATTCACAGACTGAAAATTCACAACAGCGGTTAGACCTAAATGTTTATCCCATGTTTGCTCAGGTTACAGGTATTATGTGTTTTACATCTACAGACGGGCCTGAATTTTTTTTTAAAAATCACTTTTCATTTGATGGTTCTTTACTTTTCTAAAATGTTGATGTTTTCTCTTTGGGAGTGTTGTAATTGGTGCAAGGGGCTGGGCGGGGGTGGTGTTTTCCCTATTTCCTGTTCAAACCTTGGGGGAGCTGGGACTTGGACGAGGTGAGGTCATTTCTCGCTCCAACTGTAAAGTTGACTGCAGGGGGGAATGCTGTAGTTCACTCTCAGTCTCATGTCGGTTATGGCTGCTCTGTGACAGACCAGAAGCTCAATTTATCAGACAGTTTATAAACACTATTATATTGTAACACAATAACATGTACAGTAAAAAATGAGCAAGTCGATACCATTCTCGTATCATTAAATGTAGCCAGCAGACGGTTAGCTTAGCAACTGGAAACAGGTGGAAACAACTACCCTCGCTCTGTCTAAAGGTGACAAAGTCCACCTACTGTATATAACAACTCATTTGTTTAATCCATTCAAAAACTCAAATATGAAAACCAACAATTCACCGATTTATGTGCAGGACTATTTCTTGGCTGAAACCAGTAACGTCCTGGAATCTTTGCTGGTTGCCAGGCAACTAGCAACTCAGAACTAAGAAATGACCTCACCTCGTCCATGTACCCCCTAGCCCCATTCGAGACTGTCTCATATGCTGTGTGGGAGACAGTCTCGGAAACTCCCATAGAAAAGCGCTGGGGAGCGGCTGTTCATTGCTCTTTAACGCCAGCGGGGCGGCTAACCAGACGTACATTTGCCAAACCAACCAATTAGTCTTCATCCTTGAAGTCTTTTTTCTTGCAAAACTGAGAAAATGTTGTTTGAAAACACCTCCAATAAAGCATAAAGCTAACTTTTGTGTTGCTTTTTTAATATTGTTTTTGAGTGTGGAATGGGCTCATTGTTGCCCCTTGTGGCTGTGTGGGGACAAACACCCACTACAATTGCAGTTCTCACTAGTGGGGAACCTTTGGGTCTGAAAAGGGAAGCCAATGCAGAAGTGTCTTAAACCTACATTCTTTCCAATAGCCAGCAGGGGGCGACTCCTATGGTTGCAAGCGCGTATTGTAAACATGATTTTATGGTCTCAATCGCTAGATTCAAGGCTTCTTCAATACATCATGATGTTCATTTAGTGAATTAGGGTCCCATTTAGAGTAAAATAGACCATAAATCAGGGTATGCTTTAGGGCGTGGCTACCTTGTGATTGATAAGTCACTACCACGGCGTTGTCCGGTCTTGTCCGTGTTTTCATCTTATACAGTAACTTTAACCCTTTCACAGTTTTTTTTCAGTTTGTGAAAGTTCATTGTAACCTTTTTGGTCGTCTAAAAATGTCTTATTCAGTGTTGGGTTGTACTTAGCTCCTCCCTCTCCTGTCACTTCTGGTTGCAAAAAAACAAGATGGTGACGGACTTAAATGCCGAACTCGAGGCTTCAAAACTGTAGTCCACAAACCAATGGGTGACGTCACAATGACTACATTCTTATATACAGTCTATGGTTCTCACCAACGATCAAGTACCAGTGGGGGTTTTGTGCCCGCCAGAAAGCGAACAAACACATTTTTCAAAATGTCGAGCTATTCCTTTAAAAGGATAGAAACTGACAGTGGAACAGATGGATGGAGAGTTGCTGAAAGAATAGAGGTTGTGTGGTATTATTAAGAAATCTCTACTATCAGACATCTCCGAACACTCATAACCATCTGCTATCCTCATATCCAATATAATTTTAGAAAAAGTCACATGGTTTCTTTTTATCCTGAAAAGGTCTGTTTGATGTTTGTTCTCTGACAGACCTGGCTGTTTTCAACATAAAACACCTCTTCTGTGTGTTCTTACCACACAACCACTTTCCCCTCTCAGAAATTCATCATCATTTATGGATCTAAAATCAAATCAAATCAATTTCAAATAAATTTAGGAATTACATTAACATTACATTCAAACGTTCTTGCTGTTTTACGACGTGCGTGTGGAACCTACTTTACTGTAAATTCAATAACTAAGCTCAACAAATATGTTTTTGCCATTTCTAATAAAACCCTCCAAGAATTTCCCCAGGCCCAGCCTCTGTGGTGATTATGAGGCATGCAGTCCATACTGAGGTGTGGTCCTCTTAAATGACTTATGCCCCTGAGTTAAAAAGGAAAAGGGTGAAAAATGAAGCCTAATCCTCCTTATTCCCCTCTCGTTGACTCTTAGAAGGGGGGGCGGCAGCAGCGCCAAAGCAAATGGCGTCTGGATTTTGAAACAATCCATCAAGCAGAACCTGAGCATAACAACTCTGATAACTCCTTCCTCCCCTCCTCTTAATATGTTTGCACTTTAGCATGCAATAAACTTGTCATCTCCATTCTATGGAGCCGTAATTTGCCCACTGCCAAACTACATACAGTATATACATGTTTGCATTGAAATTTACTGCGGCCTCGTGTTTTAAAAGGCTTAAATTTATGTTAACATTTAAAAAGTCAAGACTCATGGAGGATTCTGTATCCACAAGGATTTGAGATAAACCTTATACATATTAAATATCCTCAACCAATGATGTTATTTTGTGATGAAATGTTGTAATGCTGTGAACACGTTGTTAGGCTTCTCATTTACTCCGTTAAGTACTGATTTCCTAAATTTTCCAGAATCCCCAGAGAACATGGCTGAACTTGTTCTATTCAACTGCAAATTATTACACATCAGTAACAACAATAATAATAATAATAGTAAGACAAACATTGCATGCAAGATTTTCCAGTTGAGAAAAAGTGAGTCATGCCCCGCTGTCAAAATGCAACATGTCAAGTGGCTGTTTTGAATTCGGGTGTGTTGTTGTAAAGGATCCCAGTGCAACTTTGGTGGATTGTAGTGGTGTCCAAATTGTTAACATGAACAATACAGACAGATGTATTCCAGTTGTTCTGCAATTTCTTACATAAACACATCTGACCTGTACTCTGCTGCACTGCCTGAACTTACATTTGGTCTCTCCACTTAGTTTTGTTGCGGGACGATTTACAACTTAATCATTCTTACATGGTACACGTACCTGATGACATCATGTAAATACCGGCATAACTTTAAACACCTGTGTTGTTGTGCAGGGCCTCTAATCTCTAACTTCAGCTGTTGAATACATTGAGTAAAAAAATACAATATTTCCCTCTGTAGTGGAGTAGAAGTTTGAAGTAACATAAATTAGAATTACAGTACAAGTAAAGTAAAAGTAGGTATCTCAGAATTGTACTTAAGTAGAGTGCTTAAGTAAATGTTGTTATGTTTACAACAGAGGTGGAACTAAGCCATTGTTTTGCAAGTCATAAGTAAGTCCCAATTCAGTTTAGAGACCAAAATGCTTTTTAAAAATTTCTATTAATCTGTTAAAACAAGTTTGTTAAAACAAGTACGACGGAAGTTAATCATAAAAAAGTAGTTTCATAGCATATAAATGGAAATGAATTGATTCGTGGCACGCTTTTTAAATGATAATATAAAAATACTTTTTAATCTTTGGGTTTTGGGGAAGGTATTTTCAAGTCAAAAGGCTCAAGTACAAGTGAAGTCACGAGTCTTTGGTGTTAAAGTCCAAGCCGAGTTGCAAGTCTTTTTTGATTTTGTCAAGTCGAGTCCAAAGTCAACAAATTCGTGACTCGAGTCCACACCTCTGGTTTACAACAATAGCAAATACCAAGGAACAACTCAAAAATTAGTAATTAGAAGAAGCAGTAAAAGCAACATAATTCAACTTATAGCACACCAAGAGAATTTTACTTAGATACAGATTTGTAGATAAACTAAATGTCAGCAGTGACATTGGATCCTCAGCACTATCAAAGCTGGAACTGGCAGCTCTTGGACGTCTATAGATGTTTGCAAAACCCCAAAAACTGAAAATGCTCAATCAAAGTAAAACTTTAGTCTAAACACATCACCTCTACAATAAGTGCAGGCGAGATTGACCAATTTCCTCCATCTGGACACTGGACGTCTCCCATTACAAACATGTCTCCATCTCTGTCAGCTAAGAATAAATGTTTACCCATAAAGTGAGCTCGCCGTCTGCAGAACAGGTGAAGATAGCGACGGGGAATCTGATCATGAAAGCCAAAGGATTGAACATAATTGGATTTCCTGCAGTTTGTACCATGTTCTCATTTTTAGTATCATTCCAACCCACTAAGCCAATAATCTATAATCAGGCCAAATAGCATAGCAAGTCCTGCTTCACCTTTCTTTGCCTCCTGAGCGCAATAACACGCCGCCAGGCATCTGTACATCCACTTGTGTGTGTGTTTGAACGTCAGCATGTGTATCTGCGTGTTTGTGCACATACAAGTAGAAGTACAAGTGTGTGTCCTCAGTGTATGTGTGGGGTTGAAAAAGCCACAAAAAGCCTTTTATGAGTGTGAAACTCTAGTAAAGGAGGTGTACTTGGGACAAATGGAAGAACAGGACGTCCAGCTATGGCAGCCAGCACTGCTGCTGCTATTGCACTGTGATCATTAGAGGTTTGGGCAACAGATGCTAAGACACTTGGAACATCCTCTTAACCTACCTGCCTGTCAGCATTCCTTCCACCTTTCATCCATCCCTCCGGTCCTTCCTGCCGCTGTCTCACGCTCGCTTCTTGTTTGGCTGCAGCTGTTTGTTTTGCTCCAAATGTGTGCGGAGAAAGAGGGCTAAACTGATAAAAATATGTCAAGTGATGGATTCTTCTACATTTCTGTAAGAGAACGTCACTTTGTACTGTAATAAAAACAAAAACAAAACATGCTCTGTGTATGCTCCAATAAAACAAATCAAGAAAATGCCTCTCTTATCCTCTTTATGGGAAATTGAAGTCATGTCCCTCTAACAACACAAACAAATCCTGTTGTTCCCCGCGACTGTCTGTGACACATTTGTTTAGGGTCAAACCTCTATTGCTGTAACACACGCATATGCTCTGAGGCCTATTAAAGCCGCGTATCAATGGACCACCCAAGAGTTTTACACAAACCGCCGAAAAAGGGGGGTTAGTCTAGAAACACAGAGCAGAGCATACGTTGTGACAAGAGAGAAGTTCTAAAGAGATGATGAGTCAAATTTCACGCTCTCAGTTGCTAATATATACAAATGGTCTAACACATATTGTATGCTAGAATGCACACGCACCAACACACATTCTCAGTACAAGGCTGCGTGGTCACTACCATAGTGGTTTATCTGAGGGTCAGTTTAGGTTGAAAGCATCAGGTGGCCAGCTGTGTTTGTTACATCTCGGTACTACCACCCGTTTCTGTTTCTCTCTTCCTCCGTCGCTTGCTCATACACACATTATTTTTGAGCTCATTTGTCTAATTTAGTTCATCTAGGTCACAGCAATCTTGTTGCTCTGAAGGACAAATGCGTTCATCTACAGCCACGTTTACTCAAATGCGCTATCAGTTTTCATACTTTAATACTCAATAGTTTCCTCACTTTGATTGTAATGTTATCAAGTGTTGCTTTTTCCTGGAAAAAGACGAAGATGGCTTTGCTAATTACTGTGATTACATACTATGTTTTAAAGGAATAGTCTGACATTTCGGGATATGTATTCACTTTCTTGACAAGCGTTTGGTGAGAAAATAAAGACCACTCTCAATATGACAGCACTGGAGCTGATTAGCGTAGCCTAGCATAAAGACAAACAGGGGGAACAAATTTGACCTACCGGCACACCTAAAGCTCATTATTTAACACGTATCTGTTACAAGCAGCTATGTGCCAGTGGGTAACCTCCAGGTCTGAAAAGTGAAGCTGATGCAGAAGTGCCTTAAACTTGCATTCTCTCTATTAGCCAGCAGGGGGCGACTCCTCTGGTTGCAAAAAGAAGTCTGATTGTATAGAAGTCTATGAGAAAATGGCTCTACTTCTCACTTGATTTATTACCTCAGTAAACATTGTAAGCATGAGTTTATGGTCTCAATCGCTAGTTTCAAGTCTTCTTCAATACAGCATGATGTTCATTTAGTAAATTATGGTCCCATTAGAGTCAAAAAGACCATAAAGCAGGAGATACTTTAAGGCGTGGCTACCTTGTGACAGGTCGCTACCACGGCGTTGTCTGGTCTGGGAGTTGTCTTTGTTTTCGTCGTACAAGTTTAACCCTTACACAGTGTGTTTTCAGTTCATGAAAGTTAATTGTAGCATTTTGGTCACCTAAAAATGTCTTATTCAGCGTTGTTGGTGCGGTTGCTTCACCCTCTCGTGTCACTTCTGGTTGCAAAAAAACAAGATGGCGGTGGCCAAAATGCCAAACTCGAGACTTCAAAACAGCAGTCCGCAAACCAACCGGTGACGTCACGGTGACTACGTCCACTTTTTATATACAGTCTATGCCTGCTTCCAGTCTTTAAGCTTAGCTAACTGTATCCTGGCTATATATTCATACTTAATAGATAGTAATGAGACTGGTGTGGTAGCAAGCAAATAAGCGTACTTCTCAAAATGTAGATCTATTCCTTTAAGAATGCTTTTAGTATTTTTGTCAAACAATTCAAAACTAGTCTAATTATTTGAACATTTCTTTCTATTTTATTCAGATACTAAGGGTGAAACTTCCAATGCCAAAGTCTGTAAATCTGGATTCACATAAAGCTTGCTTTCCTTTTTCACTCAAGGGGATTGAGAATAATTTAGCTAACAGCTGGAGTTCTTCTGGCAAAAACCTGATTATTTGGCAAAGTAAATTATAGGTTTATTAAGAGGGCACATTGTGTGCATTGAGAGACCTCCGAATGGGGAAATAACGTTACACTAAAGGAATGCATTATAGCATTTCCTTTTGGCAATCAATTAAACAACACAAAGGAGGATAACAAAATAGCTAAAAATGATGTCAGATGATGTTGTGGAGCACATAGTTGCATTCCTGCCTCAACTTTACTCACAGTAATCAACATTTTATGTGCATGAGTCTGTTTCACTCACTCACTCACTCATTCACTCACTCACTCGCTCACTCACTCAAAACCAGAAGTGCCTCACACCAAACAGTCTCCAACATGTGTTTGCTTGGCATTGACAAGTGTGATCCTGCTCAGCTGGGCTGTGGCTGCTTGTCACCCCACTGGAGCTCCCACACGGGGCGCTTTGAAGTCCCGAGGGCCCCCCACATGAAGAGAGCAGTACTGTAGGTGTACGAGCAGACAGAGGCCTGGGGGTGGGAGGGGGTTTTCTCATACAGGATGAAGGGCGGTGCTGTAGCAGTCCAGCTGTTTGCTCTGCCAGCCCAACACCAAGGAAAAGGACACAGGATCTGGAAGAGTCAATATTTGTTGCTTTGAGTGTCTGGGGATAGACTCAGTGAACTCTTCAGAGAGCCTGTGAGGTCTCTGAACTGCCAGTTCATCATATTTGCGGTTCTTTGAATTCTCGCCTCTCCAAAGTTGTGAAAAAAAACACTTAAAAAATGGATCCTTAATACAGAGTAAACTTGGCCATCAATTTTCCCCGAGACTTTCTGTAATGTTACTTGGAAGTGAAAAGAGCCGAAATGTGACTGCGGAGGTGTGTGGTCTCGTGGAGGAAGTGTGCGTAAGCCTTTCTATAACATGGTCTCCCGCATCTGGTCCTAGTTGAAGGCTGGTGGTTTGAATGTGCTCTGCGTAGTTTAAAAGTCTCCGCCGCATCAGTGCACTGTTTGACTTGATTGGCGTATTTTACTGTATTTTGCGTCTCCAAATAAAATAAAGACTCCACATGTGGAGATATTTTAGAGCTATATGTAGCAGGCGATGAACGTCAGTGCACATTTTTCACAGCAGTCACCTTTTGATTTTCCAACAAGATTCAAAGAGAAACAACTGCAACAACTCTTGGCATCGTCAAGCCTGTTTGTGTGTCTTTTTGTGTGTGTGGAGGAGGAAAGGTTATGGGTAAGATTGGAAGAGGATTGTGACTTCAATTTAGGGCCCACATTATAGTCAAAATATTTTAAATTTGAATTAGGAATAAGGTTATATTAGGATGTCTTAAGGTAACGGTTTGAAATGACATGGTATAGCAATATAAGTGTGCATGATCACCCTAATCAGAGGACTAGCCTGAGGAATGCAGTCAGACTCTCTCTAGTCCGTCCATCTTCATTATGGCTGTTCCCACATACTGGTCATGTGATTTACAGCTGCGGGCCCCAACTCTTGAGATATAGGGCAAATTCCTGACTGGGATCAGTCAAGTTTCATACAGACAACAGGGGTCAGGAGCCAAGAAGAGTGGAAGGATGGAGCAAGGGAAGAAGGGGAGAGGAGATGAGGAGCTGGAATTGGTGCAAACAAAGGAAAGGAAAGGAAATATAATGACCTAATGCATTTTTGAGGGGATACATTTTTATGTCTGCAATCAAAGATAATTATTGGGGAAGAAAGAGTAAAAACTGAGGGGAGCTTCACAGGATGAGACAGAACAAGGGAAAAACCACACAGAGCATTACTCACTTCCATGTCCAGGTTTTTCTCCGAGAGGTGTGAGGTTTTACAGTGTTTAAAATCTCCAAAGTTTTGTTGACATAAGACCTCGGTAGAGATCGCGGGCCAGTCGATGGAAGCAGCCAGTTGAGCACCTCTGCTGTATACTGTGGTGGCGGTGATCAGGTTGAAATGTAACATATGCCATCGCCATTCAAGTATGCAGTTCGGCTTTTATCGTAGACAGTGCATTTTCACCGTGGGAAGCAATGTCAAAGCCAAACCCCATTTCAAAATACTCATATGGAAAACAGAGTTTTACAGATAACACATGTAGCTGCCTAGTTTTTACGCCAAACAGATGGTTCGTCATACAAATAGATTAACACCATTCTTTAGCATGTGTAGAAAAACAATAGATGCTTTTCCATGGCTATAGCTAACAGAAAGCCCCTGCCTTCTTGCTATTATGAAAACAATGTAATAGGTTTTTAACTCCTACAACACATTCCCGGCTGTCATTGCTGATGCCAGATAAGAAAGCTGCTGTGGAGTGACCATTCCTATCATTGTGAGTGGTCAACGCAGCCCGTTGTGAAAACAAGACAGTTATTACCTACTTGAACAAAGGCTGGGCTTGTAACATGTGAGATAATGATAAAGACGTGGTATGTAATCGCCTCAAACCACTTCAAAACCAAAAGGACAAATAAGTGGGGTGGTGGAAAGAGGAATCAAAGCAGCAGCTGGTGGTAAGCAGCAGTGATATGTCTGTTGTGAGAATGATGACAACAGATAATGATAATGAATTGATTATTATTTACAAGATAATGATAAGGGAAGGGCACGTACAATGACTGCTCACAGTCTGCAGGTGGCAGATTCTGTCACAACCTTTAGAGTCAAGTAACAGCAGCGGTTGGCTACAAGGTTTTTCCATTAGCCTCCAAAATATGCTCCCCCAACCCCACCACCCTTCCATCTACCTCCACCCAAAACCCAGTCGATCCTCCTGTCATCCCCATAGAAGTTTTTTTTTTCTCCTCACCGGGAAGGAAGTCAGCCAAATGTGATGCAGACGGAGAGAGACCTTAATGATGGTACGATAATGATAATCATTACTGAAATGATGATGAAAGATGTGTTGCTGTGTGTAATTCAATGATGTCACTGGAAGACAATGAGAAGCTGAGGTGGAGAGAGGCAGCTGTGCGCGTCCCGACCTGTAAAGCAACGGGGACGAGGCTCGGGGCAGCTGGGATGAAGGCTCACGAGACAGAGCGATAAGGACTACAGAGGGGTCTTTACCATTCTTTTAGATATTTGTCCAGACACTAATGTCATTAGTAAGAGGTCTTGCAGCCTTGCAGACTGTTGAAAGACAGTCAGACAGAAAGTTACAGAATGACTGAGTAAAAAGGTAAAGGTTGCTGGGAGAGCAACGGAAATTTTCTCTGGATGAGGGCCCAATTTTATTTTAAACTACAACAAAATGAAGCTCATCTGGAAATTAGAGCTAAAAGAAACAATGTGTGCAAATGCAACATGGCAAGCAGTGATGGTTTCCATTTGATTTTGGAGTCTCTCTGAATTCCAGAGAGTTTTTTCTTGTTTCCAAATATTAGTGTGATTGCCCTAAACAATATGAACAACACACGAAGGCACAAGGTTTGTCAAAGGCTAAGGCTGGCAATATATTCTATATTTATCTTTTTATCAACAAATTTCAGTAAAAGACCAACGCCAACAATGAACTCATCCAACTGACGAGTATGTCTGGTGCAGCCAAAGCCTCAGGAAGCTTATCCCACTGTCCCATATACCAAAAACTATTCAAAACACATAAATGTCAACTTGGCACTGGGTGACACGTTTCTTCATGGCAATGAACGTTGGCACTGTGGATTATTTTGAGTCAATTGCACATGCTCTGTTCTGCTGACAAAAATACTCACTAGTGTCATTGTGTTTTAACTCAAGCCTGAAAATAGTCCCCAACAAATTCACTATTTATTCATGTTTGAGTAACGTCTGCCAAAAGTTCCAGTGCCAAGCTGTTTAAGGAAATTACTGAGCCTTTTTTAGAAGTGAAATAATATATCTGTGATCTTTTTTTCAAAGATATCTTCTGTAGGAACAAATTGGTTTGTGTCTGAGAGCCACAGAGAGGGTAGGGTATTAATTTTTTGGTGTCTTCATGAGATTTATCGACAGTAAGAAAACTATAGAAGAACACCAGCTTTATCCTTTGAATGAAATGGTTCAAAGTATTTATGAATAAGTGGACAATCTAGTTGAATTATTTCCAGTCAGAAACATTCCTTTTCTGCCTACAGCTGTACACACCTTATTAAAGTCAGTAGAGGTCTCAGGCCCTAACTCCATTTATCATCCCTACTGTCTAATAAAGCCTCTGAAGATGTCAAAATGAAGGTTGATGACTCACTCTGTCATGGAAAATACAAATGTCATGTACTCAATCTGTCAATCATGGCTTTTCTTCATTATGATTCTTTTGAACACATGTTTTCTTGAGTTTTTCCAAGTCGATAATTCACTGAAAGATGTGAAGATGAGATTGAGCATTTACACGAAAAACTAGGACGGACTTGAGCAGCTGAAGAAATAGGACAGCATTCATTGCTGAGGAATGCCATGAAACAGATCTATACCTGTGAATACCTGCGACCTTTGCCCCGAACAAAAGTGGGTGAACACCAGCTGGACATAATAGCAATCATTAGGGAGGTGTACCGTTAGCTGGGAAACTGAGATAGTGGCTGGTAGAAATGGTTTTACTGCTCAGCTTCACCTGGTTTCTCTTTCCAGACGTTTCAGAGCTGTTTGGTTGAAGACGCAGGTACAAGTTAAACATGAATGTGAAAGTCAGGGCTCGTGTGTTACCACTTCAGGGTCGTTTTTAGTATCCAAATATAAAAAATACAAACCTGTTTAAAGTAATATTTGTTTGAGAACACATTTGTCCTGGGTATAGGAGACTTTTACCACAAAGTAAATCACATGAAACAACAACATGTATTTTAAATTCAAGTTATGAAGCTACAGACTTCTAGCTTTGTTCAACTCGTCTTACTGGTGTTCTCAAACCTCACCCATCTGTGTTTCATGTTTCTTGAAATAAACAATACAAAATGTTTGCAAATGCAATACATGACTCAGATTTGTTCATTTCTTTTGCCATTATTTTAATGCAGTTATGTTTCCAAGAAATTTCCATTTCACTTCATGTTCTCTTTTGTCCTTTTTTAAAATATGGTTCAGATTATACAGGACATTCTGGTCAGGTTTAATGAATTGAAATTGTCTTTTGTTGTGTCATAGTTTTGTTTGAGGCTTGTTTTTCTCAACCGCCTACTTTTCTATTGTTCATTGTTTCTAACATGTTACTCTGGCATGAAGAACACACCTGCACATATAATTAAAATGAGCAATTTGACCTTTGTTAAAACTGTAATTAAATTAGACTAAATTAAACTTGCATGCTGTTCCTTTGTTTTGTTTTTTACCTCATCTATTTTTTTTTCATAAGAATAATAACCTCTGAAACTATGAGTCATATTATTGTCAAACGATGACGCCAATACTCAGCGTTGGTTGGTTCTCCAGGAGGTTATGTCTTATGACCTCAGGGTCTCTTAAATACTTCCAGAGTGAAGCTATGAGAGGCTGACCCCCAGCCAAAACCACTGATGACATAGCCTCCATCTGACTTCAAGTTTGCCTGTTAATTAAGGCTGTAAACAGGTGGGTGAGAGAGGCTTTGTAGCTGACTTTATACTTGACAATCAAACTTCCTCACTTGAAGTTTAATGATGTTTACCCCCTGAGGTCCCCTTGAAGAATGGAAATGTACCTTTCACTAAGCCCACAAGCACATAAACACACAAACTGTACGCAGACACACAAAAACACGCAATGTGAGGAATACCCACGCAGCTGGTTGTTGTATTAGGTCAAGTATTCTTGCTTTCACAGCATAAATTCATTAACAAAAATAGTCCCAATGTTCTCTTGGCACGCATAATGCACCTGAAAATAATGAATAATAAAATGACATGCCCAAAATGAATAGAATGTATCTCTACAAGGTCAACTACAAGGTTTATTTGAATAATCTTGGTAATAAAGATAACAGGTGGGAGATTTCTGCAGATGTGTAAGCATCAGTATTTAAGTTATTGGGCATATGTAAATGAAGATGGAACACAGCCTTAATTACAGATTTAATTTCCGCCAAATTAAACTGTACACTTTTAGAGTGAATATCCCTTTGGAATGATGCAGCCCAAAACCTCTAGCAAACCCTATCACAACATCTGGACACTACCTGTGCACAGACTGATGCTTATAAAGTGAAGGTTTCAGTAGAAGCATGTTAAGGTGGATACATTTGGATACCGACTGTGCCAATTGAAATTTTCTCAGGTAACTGTAAAACTTATTTAATTTCATTAATTTCATGTCACTATAGGTATTAATTCCTACTAAATACAACAGTTTTTTTGAAAAATCAATCAATCAGACCCGTATACATGTTCCCATTCAAAGAAAACCATAACCCATTTATCTATTTGACCAGCTCATGTCTGTATTGAAGGCCAATGCCTTTAGGATGAGTGCAGTACCACGATTCATCCACCAGGTTGTGACATTGACCGCATTTTCACATGGTAGGCTGAGGATAGGCTTTTCAATGCTGGAGGAAGGCAGTGTACAAATGCTCCTCCATGCCATGCAAATGAATACAGACAGCTAAAAAGTGATCCAGAGACATTGGAGTAGCCATGAGCAGTGTTGATATGCCCTGGAACACAAAACAGCAAGGTAAGACATAATGTATGGTTATGGCTGTGTAAACTGAAGTTATTTTTTTCTCTTCTTTGCATGCTGGTTCAGTGAGTTTTGGTTGTCGAGTGATAAGATTTATACCGTTGGAATCTGTGGAGTCTCATTTCATAATGACGTATTGTTTGTGCGGGTAGCATGAAATAGCTAGCACCAGTGTGTGCACATGCACCGTTTGCGTGTTTTTGATGTGCTCATTTAGTTGCTTGGTGTTATAATTGTGGTTCGTTTGGGTAAAAGCATTACATGTTTAATTTGTCCTTATCTGGTGATTTTTATGCAATGTGCGCAACTGCCCCAGTTCAAATCACTCAGGTTCAAGAGGTATATAGGCCACTAAGCGACTACTTGGAGCGTTCTGGGTTTTTTCTAAATTAATCGGAGGATGAGGTGTGTTCTGTCAGCAGCAAAAGAAATAAAGTGAGAGGAGAGAGAGATTAAGACTTAAAATTTCATTAAAAGAAACTGGAAAAGACTGCGTTTTCTGAAGAAAATATGTGTGCTGAAAGATGGTGCTTCAATTCTGTGAGATGCAAAACATTTTGATATGTGTAGACAGACAGTTTAAAGTCAAAAAAGGGAAATTGAAGAGGGATACGGCCTTCAGTTTCAGTGGCAATATATGAGAGTTAGACAGTGATCTCCCATCAGTGAAAGGTTAGAGCTCCAAAACTGTAACTCCTGTTGATCATTGTGAGAGAAAGGATGCTTGGGGGAACATTGTTATGTATACTTTGCATCTGGGGAGTGAATACTGTGGGATTGAGAACATTTTCAAAATATGTTTTCCTAGTTGAAAAAACAAAGTTCTAAACTAAAACATATACATTTTCAATAAAAACACACATTTTGCAGAAAATCCCTATGATAAGATAAATTACATTATTTATATTGATGCATCAATGTATACTTTATGTACACTTAGGTAGTTTAGGCCAGTGGTTACCAACTACTGCTTACAGTAGACTGTTTGAATCTTCAGATCCTGTATTGTCTGGCACCCTCTGCTGGAATAAAGTAGAATGACTTTTTAGTCCTGTGTAGGAATGAGGTCACACCTTGTCCATGAGGGAGACTTCCAATTACCCCATGACCACCATTTTTACTGTAGCCCTCCAGTTGTTGTGTTAGCCAGGTCTCAGATAGAGTGTGTGTTGAAGAGGAGGCCTTGCACTGTTGTCTTTAGAGCTTAGAGCTGGAGAGTTAACTGGCTTCACTCTGGGGGTCCGAGGGAGAACTGACGCCAATATCAACAGACAAAAGAATGAGAAACAACAGTGGAGAGCTCAAGGAATGCTCCGGGAGAGAAATTAATAGAGGAAGGAACAGAGAGATATGGAGAAAGAGAGGAAACAGAAAGAGAGCATACATGTGAGAGCTTCTTCCACAGGGAGCAGAACAGAGGCCCTGTTGTTTTGGCAGCCACAGGGTGCCGACAAAACACCTGGCAGAGAGGCAGGAGAAAGGGGATGACAGGGAGTGTCAAAGCTCGGAGAGACCAGGGGGATATTGGACAAAAAGATCAGGGGAGCTTGTGCTGAGGAGGTTGTGTGTCTATGTGTGTGTGTGTGCTAATGAAAGAGAAATAAAGAGAAGTAGATGAAATACAGGAACATTATCGTGTGTAACCTATAAAAATGTGCCTGTGTATGCTCTTGTGTGTCTAGAAAAACAGCTAATAAGTATATGTGCACCCAGTCAGGGTCCCATGGGAAAGCAGTATGTGTGTGTGTGTGTGTTTCCTGGAGGAGCCCCCCTGGCCCCAGCTAAAACGTAACTGTGCTCCAGCCAGGTCCTCTGCAGCTCAGCTCAGCTCAGCTCAGCCAGGCTCAGAGCCGCCACCGCTGCTGTTGCTGCTGCTGTGAAGCACTGATTTCCTGTGCACATTCCCCACCTCCCTGGCTGTGTTATTCTTGGCCCAGACAGAGGGGTACACAGCTAAGAACCAGGGGTCTTGCAGAGGCCTTCAAGGTCCTTCTCAAGGGGGCTGGATGTAGATGGTGGACCTTGTGAACGTAGGGTTGTTGTGTTTTTTAGCCATGATAGCAGCATGGCTCTATGGATGGCAATGTCAGTCTGTCAGTCGAACACTTTGGTGCAGACTGAAATATCTCAATACCATGCTTTTTGTGCAGATATTCCTGATTCACAGAGGATGAATCCTATTGGCAACGGTAACCTCCCTGACTTTCCATCTAGTGTGCACATTTGTGGGGGCTATTAGATGGATTGCCATGAAATTTGGTACACACATTCATGGACGAATTATGATCATTTTGGTGATCTCTTAAGTTTTCATCAGGTCAAATACATGCTTAAAATAAAAAATAAAAATACCTGCTTAAATATCGACATTACCATCTGATATTTGTGTTTAGTGCTAATTAGCTGAATTAAAATTGTGCACACAGTTAACATTATACCTGCTAAACATTAACAAGTTAGCACTATCCTTGTGAGCATGTTAGCTTACTAATGTTAGCATTTAGCTCAACGACCACTGTGGTGATTTAGTCTTGTTTCACTTTGCTTACCATTTTCAGAAATTGACTGTCTATATATATATATTTTTTTTTTCAAAATTATTTTTGCATGGTGTAGCCCCCTTGTGGCTGCAGGTCACGCCAATAACAAACTGCATTCAACCAGCAGAAGGCAGAGACAGTTTCATCTCAGAGGAGAGAATGGATCAAAAGGTAACAAAATAAAGCTGTGAATGTCATGAGGACACAAGAAAAGTCAGCAGGCATTCAATGTTTCTGAACATGTACATGAATACATTATTAATACAGACTAGGCCACTTTTTCACACGGTTTGAAGTTGAACAAATTCAAAGTGTAGCTCTCAGCATTTAATTGATATTTACCACCTTACCCTCGGTGCTGTGTTGTTGTGATTGGCTGTAAAACAGGAAATGAACTCAGTGGTTGTCACACTTGTTTGGTCACCAATGTTCTGGTCATACCAATTATTATCCAACACACACACGCACCCCTTGTCACACACAGGCTTGTCTGGGCACAAACACACACTGACACCAGTGTGCATGAGAATACCACTCTATAAAACCATATGGTCTCATTTCAAAACCAACATTGAAGTCACTTTTTTGCATTGCTGATTTTATAAAATGTTGCAGAATAAATATTACATTCTCCATTCCCTGTTTGCACAGTGATGTTGACATCTGTATGTGAGTGTTTACTGTCTAACAGTCTGATCCACCAAATGAGGTAACCTGCTATTATTCCTGACAGCATACATTCCACCTCTGGTGTTAATGACATCATTATTAAATTTGCTGATGGCACGAAAACACAACGATTCTTAGTTTCAGGTGATTATAAACTAATGAAAACATAGCTATGAATATTTTATCTAATTTCTGCCAATAAATCCCCCTAAATCCTACACACTGGTCCTTTAAGTAAATTGCAAAATGTGTGCATGACGGAGTGTACATACACGTTTATGCATCCAGTTCATGTTACAGGTGTGCTCGTGTGTGACTATAGGAAATGGGTCGCCGTACATGTATGAGGACATTAAAAAAACATTTGCTCTGGCGTGTGAAAAATACAACAGCTGGCCAACACAACAAACATGCAGTGATAACCGAACACAACCAACTGCTGTTCCCACTGCAAAGATGATATCGTCATGGCAACGCAATTACACCTGTCAACCAGAAGGCTTATCTTTGTATCTGTGGTGCAACTCTGGTAATATGAAAGGCGGAAAATTATTTGTAACCCTGAAAACAAAACTATGAAGAACAGTGTGTACTTTCACTTTTCCATGCATAGTATGCAATCGACCTTTTGCAGGGCCTGTCATGCATATCTCAAGAATTCCTTTCATTCATTTATTCATTCAAATTCATTCAGCTGACAGAAAAATCTCTTCATCTCTCCATCATAGCTGCCACCTCAGTCACATGTTCTGTCAGAGTCACACAGACTGAATTACAGGACAAAAAAGAAAGATGGTTTAGAGCCAGGCATTCTTAGACAATTAAAGCAAATAGCACATTGTAACCACAGGAGCACAAGTGGAGCAGCCTACTCTAGTGTTGCCCTGCAGCGCACTATGGTGCTTTAAAGTTCAGTGTATACACTGAACTTTAAATTTACTGCCTGGCATCCACAAAGTGAACAACTCTGGAAGTTGTTGTGACGGTACTCACAGATCTAGGGTTACAGTGAATATCATGTCCTTCATGCAGGCTCTATATAGAGAAGCAAAGTCAGTCATTGTCAGTGTAGAGGGAAATACCTGGAATAATCTCCTCTTACTTACAGACTGTATTACCTAAAGAGGTTAGATATTATGTGACATAAAGCAATAATTTCTTTATTACCCTGCACATCTACACTTACCCTCTGGTGAATTGTTTGA